>NC_056747.1:124294199-124532699 GCF_019279795.1 Protopterus annectens | reverse complement strand
CCCCTTTGCATGCCAAGCGAGGCTCAAATGGCAGCACCCTTAGGCGGAAAACTGGCATTATTTTCAAAAAATTGGCATATTGTCACAAAAGACAGACGGATCCTGGACATTATAAACAGAGGCTACAGATTCCATTTTCACACCCTTCCAAAAATGAGAGGCATGCCAAACCTGCCACACAATCAAAGGGCAGAGGCACAAAGACAAATTTCAGATCTCATGGACATGAAAGCTATTCAAGAGGTACCTACTCACGAACAAGGTCAAGGTTTTTATTCCAGACTATTCCTGGTACCAAGGAAGGGAAAAGATTGGAGACCTATTTTGGACCTATCCATCCTAAACACATTTTTACTCGTGCCAAAATTCAAGATGCTCACATTACAGCAGCTTCTTCCCATGCTGGGCAAGGAGTCTTGGCTGGTAACATTGGACCTCAAGGAGGCATACCTGCATGTCCCAATCAGATAAAATTGTAGAAAATACCTCAGATTTCTTGCAGGTTCAACCCATTATCAATTTTCTGCATTGCCCTTTGGCTTATCTACTGCGCCAAGAGTATTCACGAAATGCCTGGCATCAGTAATTGCCTACTGCAGACTTAAAGGGATACAAATATACCCATATTTGGACGACTGCCTGATCCAAGCGGACAGCAAGCACATACTTCTGAAACATCTGGCTTTTGTAATAATGTTGTTGAATTCTCTGGGATACACAGTCAACAAAAAGAAATCAAGGCTAATACCCTCTCAGAAAATAATTTTCCTGGGTGCCAACTTGGACACAAACACCCAGATGGCCTACCTCACGCCAGAGAAGCAGGGGCAACTAACTCAATACTTCAGAACACTAGCAAATTTCACCAGGCTGACTGCAAGGAAAATCCTGCAGGCTCTGGGATTCATGGCATCTTGCATTCTACTAATCCCATGTGCAAAGCTGCATATGAGGAAACTTCAATGGTACCTGAAAAACCTATGGTCTCAATTTTTGGAAACAGTAATACCACTAATTCCATGTCTTCAAAAGGAATTTCTGTGGTGGGCTCAAGCATGCCAAACAAACACAGGTCTCCCATTCTGCAAGCCTCAAGCAAATCAAGTCATCACAACAGAAGCATCGGACTACGCCTGGGGGGCGCACATGACAGATTGGTGCATTCAGGGCAAATGGTCCCAAAAAGAAAAGCACCTTCACATCAATCAAAAGGAAATGCTAGCAGTAATAAATGCTATTATAGCTTTCAAAGACCTTCTGCGTCCAGGTCAACTATCGATAAGGACAGGCAACACCACAGTAATGTGGTACATAAACAGGGAGGAACTCATTCATACCCCCTATGCAGGCTGGCCATGTCACTTTGGAACATGGCTCTGGAATTACAAATCGAACTTCAAGCACAGTACTTGCCAGGCAAGGAAAACACGCTGGCAGACAACCTAAGCAGAAATATGACAGATCCACATGAATGGAAGTTGCATCCTCAAGTTTTTACAGAGAGAATTCAAGCATGGGGAAGGCCAGGCATAGATCTCTTTGCCTCCCACAAAAATCACCAATTGACAAAATTCTGCTCAAAGACTTTTCATCCACAGGCCTGGAGAGTGGACGCTCTCTCTTTCAGTTGGACAACAATGACAGTTTATGCCTTTCCACCTCTTCCTCTGCTGTGCAAAGTTCTATTAAAAACCAGAGCAGACAGACCAAAGATGATTCTCATTGCTCCAGACTGGCCAAGACAGCACTGGTACCCACTCCTGAGGAGCCTGACGCATTCCCCTCCATGGACCCTACCTCTAATGCCTCTTCTTCTGACTCAGCACAGCTTCAAAACTCTTCACAGTCAGCTGAAAACACTCAATCTGGCATGGAAGATTCCTTAACATCACAACAGACCCTACTCTCCAAGGAGGTGCAGGATGTCATTTTGGAGGCCAGAAGGCCATCTACTAGAAAAGCCTATGCCACAAAATGGAAGCGGTTTTGTGCCTGGAATGAGAAAAAAGGCCAGAATCCTGGAAAACTGAATTTACCTCAAATATTACAGTATCTAGCTGAGCTGCTAAGCAGTGGACTTTCATTCTCCTCCATCAAAATCCATGCCTCAGCCATTTCTGCAGAATACAACACTGATCCACCTTTATTCTCTCACCCCCTCTTAAGACAGTTCCTCAGAGGGGCTAAGAATATAAAACCCCAAGGAAACAACCAATACCTGCTTGGGATCTCAATTTCATTCTAGAAAAGCTGACCTTGCCTCCTTTGAGCCAGCTGCCTCAACAGATTTGCAATATTTGTCCTGGAAAACAGCTTTCCTTCTGGCTATCACCTCAGCTCGTAGGGTATCGGAACTACAAGCCCTCATGGCTGTGCAGCCTTTATCATCTTCCATCAGGACAGAGTTTCCTTACGAACCAACCCGTCCTTTATGCCAAAGGTGGTATCCAGGGTAGCTTTGAATCAGGCTATACACTTACCTACCTTTTACCCTAATTCTCAAAACAAAGGGGAGAGACTACTACATTCCTTGGACATCCACAGACAGCTGTGTTATTATTTGGACAGAACAAAGCCTTTCAGAAAATCAGAACAGCTCTTTGTGTCCTATGCTATAGGAGCTCAAGGGAAGCCAATTTTCAAACAGACAATCTCAAAATGGATAGCCCACTGCATACGTTTTTGTTACTCTTTTCATGGTAAACCTGTACCTGCAGGCATCAGATCTCACTCCACAAGGGCCACAGCTACCTCTGCAGCTTTCCTCAGAGGAGTTCCTACCAAAGATATTTTTGAAGCAGCAACTTGGAGTTCTGTGCATACCTTCTCCAAGCACTACCACCTACCATTATACTCCAAAACTAGAGCAGGCTTTGCCACTGCAGTGTTGCAGGGCATTCTGGCTCCTAGTTCCACCTAGTGCCTACTGCCCCTTTCTTAGCTTTGGGATTCTACCCATCTGTTATGACTGCAGCTGTATGCACGATGAACATAGTACAGATTTGTACCTACCATAAATGTAGATGTTCGAGTGCTAATACAGCTGCAGTCCAGGTTTCCCTCCCTCCTTCCCCTCTTGGGACAGGCCTATTGGCTAACACCTCCTCATACAACCTGATTGGGGTATTCTTTTATGGTGTAATTGTTTGCAGCTACTGTATTTTGATTATATTGCATTGCTTTATTACACAAATTTATGTATTGCCTTCCTTCTGGGGGCACCTGACATCTGGAGCAAGAAAAACTGAAGAAAATGGCATCGGCTGGTTCTTTTATACCCCTGGCGCACTGACGTCAGGGAAGAAGCGACGACAACCGACGCCGGACCTAGACTTTGGAATTCGGCCAACCAAGGACCCGCCTGACGGCAGGAGAACCCCATCTGTTATGACTGCAGCTGTATTAGCACTCGCACATCTACATTTATGGTAGGTACAAAACTGTACTTTCCTGACTCGCACAAATTTCTTTTTTAAAAACCCTGCTGCTGACCCAGAAACTATTTCACAGGGTCCAAAGGGAGTTAAGGCTTCCACTGCAAAAAAACCCAACCTCCTCTGACAGAGATTCAAGGGCACTGGATAGATGGGGAAAAAAGGTTTACACATCCGCAACTTTGGCTATAAGGGCCTTAAACTGTCAATTTCATATGCTTAAGTATCAGCAACATGTCATGGGATTGCTTAAACAGAAAATGTTAAATTCTGAATGCGCAGAAAACAAGGAAATGCAGGATTTATTATATGCAGCAGAACAAGTTGGAAAACATACTTTGCAATGTGGTTTTGATTCTTTGGAGGCCTCATGCAGGGCAGCAGTTACGGGTTCTGTAATTAGGAGGCATGCTTGGTTAAAAGAACAAAATCTGCCTGATCATGTTAAAGTTAAATTAGTAGATGCACCTTTACAGCATGATACTTTGGTGTTAAGGCAGAAGAGGTGTTAAAGAAAATGGAGGACAAAGCTAAATCTATGCAAACTGTCAAAGATTTTTTACAAGTACAGCCACCTAGGTTTAGTAGACACTGATCTATAAAAAATTGGTCCTTTCCTGTGTCAGACAGACCAAAAAGGGGCAGATCCAGACGCCCTAGGGGCAGATCCCAGGCACAAGGTTCTTATAGGCCCAAGCAATGGGGTGCTTCTACCTCCAAAGCTGGAGAAGATAGATCACAAACATACAGAAAACAGTCCCAATGACTTCCCCCTGCCTGCACCAAGCACTTATCTTCTGGCAGCACCCTTAGGGGGAAAATTAGCACTTTTTGTTCAAAATTGGCACATCCTAACCCAGGACAAGTGGGTTCTAAACAGTGTCACAAGGCTAAAAGTTCCATTTCCATACGGCTGGCCAGATCTGCCAAAAAATCAATGGGCAGAGGCACAAAAACAAGTCTCATCCCTCATGGACAAGGGGGGCTATTCAACAAGTATCAGAGCAAGAGCAGGGACAAGGATTTTACTCAAGACTGTTTTTAGTACCCAGAAAGGACAAGGCTTGGAGGCCGATACTGGACCTATCTATTCTGAACACTTTCCTGGATATTCCAAAATTCAAAATGTTGACTTTGCAGCAGCTTCTGCCCATACTGAGCAAGAATGCTTGGCTTGTCACTTTAGACCTAAAAGAGGCATACTTGCATGTTCCAATCAGACAATCATGCAGAAGATATGATTCAAGGCTGGTTCAATGCATTACCAATTCTCTGCACTGTCCTTTGGCTTATCTACTGTGCCCACGGTCTCATTCAAGCAGAGAACAAGGACATTCTTCTTCAACATCTGGCGTTTGTGAAAAGACTTCTAACATGCTTAGGTACACAGTCAACAAAAATAAATCAAAACTAGTACCCTCACAAGAGATAACATTACTGGGGGCAAGCTTGAATACAACTGCCCAGATGGCTTATCTCACACCAGACAAAGGCAACTGACTACCTATTTCAAAATGTTTGCAACAAAGACCAAGTTATCTGCAAGAAAATTCTGCAGGCTTTGGGCTTCATAGCATCCTGCATCCTACTAATTCCATATGCAAGACTGCATATGAGGAAACTTCAATGGTACCTAAAAATATTTGGACTCAACATTGCCACAGCCTGGATTCCCTGCCTGCAACAGTTGTTTCGATGGTAGGCAAAAGCTTGTCCAGAACAAGGGACAGCCATTTACATTACCTCCAGCCAGGCAGACACTAACCACAGCTGCATCAGACTATGCCTGGGGAGCCCATATGGCAGGAAGATGCATTCAGGGCACATGGTCCTCAAACCAAATGTATCTGCATATCAATCAAAAAGTGATATTTGCTGTTCAAAATGCCCTGACAGCCTTCAAGGACCTACTTCATCCAGGACAACTACTGATAAAGACAGACAACACCACGGTCATGTGGTATATAAACAAGCAGGGGGGGGCACACATTCTTACCCCCTTTGCAGACTAGTCATGACCTTGTGGGACAGACTTGCCAAGTACATCTGCAGGCACAATTCCTGCCAGGAAAGGAAAATATTCTGGCAGATGAACTAAGCAGAAACCTCATGGATCCCCACGAGTGGAAGCTGGATCCACAAGTCTTCAGCATGATAACAAGGAAATGGGGATGCCCGGACATAGATCTATTTGCCTCCCCTCTCAATTACCAACTAAAAAGATTCTGCACAAGGACTTATCACAGACAAGCATGGAAAGTGGACGCCTTATCTTTCAGCTGGAAAAACCTATCAGTATATGCCTTTCCTCCACTGCCTCTCCTCCCCAAGATGGTCCTAAAGGTCAGACAGGAGAAGCCAAAGATGATACTGATTGCCCCAAACTGGCCACGACAGTACTGGTATCCAGTACTAAGGAACTTATCTCTATACCCAGCTTGGACCTTACCTCAGATACCTCAACTACTGTCCCAGCAAAACAATCAGATCATGCATAGCCAACTCAGGACATTAAACTTGGCAGCATGGTGGATAATTTAGTCATACAAAAAACACCTCTCAGTAAAGCTGTGATTGATGTCATTCTGGAAGCCAGAAGGCGTAGTACTAGAAAGTCTTATGCTGGAAAATGGAAGAGATTCTGTGCCTGGAACCAGGCATAGTGGTACCAAATATTCCTCAGATTTTGCAATACTTAACTGAGATGCTGGACAAAGGCCTATCTTTTTCATCAATTAAAATTCATGCCTCTGGCATTTTGGCTCATTACAATACAGAGCCACCACTTTTTTCTCATCCTTTATTAAGGCAGTACCTCAGAGGAGCCAAAAATTTAAGGCCCCCAAGGAGACTACCAATACCTGCATGGGACCTCAACTATGTCTTGGGAAAGCTCACCCTGCCTCCTTTTGAGCCAGCTGCTACTGCTGATATGAAGTTTTTATCTTGGAAAACAGCTCTGCTCTTAGCAATTACTTCTGCAAGATGAGTTTCAGGGCTACAGGCGCTCATGGCTGTGGAACCTTTCATCATTTGTCATCCAGACAGGGTCTCCCTGAGGACAAACCCAACATTTATGCCTAAAGTAGTGTCCAGTGTGGCTCTTAACCAAGCCATCCATCTGCCAACCTTTTACCCAAATCCACAGAACAAGGGGGAGAGAATTCTTCATTCTTTGGACGTACACATACAGCTTAGATTCTACTTGGACAGAACCAAAGCTTTCAGGAAGACAGAGCAATTACTAGTGGCATATGCTGCAGGATCACAAGGAAATCCTTTCTCAAAGCAGCCTATTTCTAAGTGGTTAGGCCACTGCATTCGTTTCTGCTGCTTACACCATGGCAAGCCAGTGCCTAAGGGCATTAGGCCTCATTCCACCAGAGCTGCAGCCACCTCAGCAGCCTTTCTCAGGGGAGTACCAACCAGAGACATTTTAGAGGCGGCTACTTGGAGTTCAGTGCACACCTTTACAAAGCATTATCATCTGCCACACTTCTCGAAATCCATGGCAGGCTTTGCCACTGCAGTTCTGCAGGGCCTCATAGCCGGTCCTACTGCTATCTAGTTCCAGCCTCCCAACCATAGCTTTGGGACCCTAACCAAATGTAATGACTGCAACAGTGAAACACGAAGAACATAGTACAGCTGTGTACACTTACCATAAATGTAGATGTTAAGAGTGTATTCACTGTTGCAGTCCAGGTTACCCACCCGCCTCCCCCCTTTTTTTCTTTTGCATCTTACCTTTCCTTCTCTGATTTATACTACCTATGTGGTGTATTTGCGTATAGATGAAGGTAAAATTTATATTGGTGTATTTCTGAATATATATATATAAAGTTTGGCTACCCTTTTTTGGGGGGCACCTGACATCTGGGGCAAGAAAAACTGAAGAAAATGGCATTGGCTGCTTCTTTTATACCCCTGATGACCTGAAGGATGGAAGGGGCGACAGCAGCAGACGCAGGACCCAAGACTTTGGAATTCAGGCCGGCTGAGGGCAACCTGCCAGCAGGATTACCCAAATGTAATGACTGCAACAGTGAATACACTCGAACATCTACATTTATGATAAGTGTACACGACTGTACTTTTCCCCTTAGAACTAATGTGTCCTTTATTGCTAAGGTGGTATTGAAAGTTAATTTAAATCAGTCAGTACACTTGCCTGTATTTTTTCCCAGGTATTCAAACAAAGGAGAGTGTACTTGCAGCATGCGTTAGATGAACACAGGCAGCTCAGGTTCTATATCCAGAGGACAAAAGAGCTTAAAAAAGGTGATGAATTGTTCATTTCATTTTTAAAATTAAAGCTGGGAAGGCTGTTACTAAGGTTTCTTTATGTAGATGGCTTTCAGATTCCATCTCCTTTGTCTATAAATTTACCCTTACTGGGTAAACAAAAGCTCATTCAACCAGAACAGTTTCTACTTTGACAGCATTTAGCGCAGAGGATTATCCATTGATCACATTTGTGCCGTGGCCATCTGGGCTATGGTACACACCTTTATGTCTCACTATGTGCTGGACACTCAATCCATATCAAGCTCCTCCTTTGGTTCCACCATACTCAGGGATGTCCTTCCTTGATACCATGCAGTTTGACAGCTTGGGATTCTGTCCCTACATTTGAAATGGACAAAAGTAGATAACACTGGATACAAAGTTATGCAATTAATTATGTTGGATCCATGTTTAATTTTTATCCATTTCATACTCCCTCCCTTCTACCCCTTCCAGATTATCACCTGTGGCTGTGAGATGATTTCTATTCCCTGTCTGTGCACAGTCTTATGAGACTGCACCAACTATCCCTGAACAACTTCAAACTGTCTGAATTAGGGGTTCATTGTCAAGATGGGTCCTTTTTATGTAGCATATTCTCATGCATCACAGAAAATGGAGAGAAAAACTCTATCTGAGCATCTAAGGTAGAGTCTAGGGAATTATCGGTAGTGATGGAGTCTGAGCGCAGGATCTGATGAAGCTTTGAAGTCAGTGCTGAGGTCGGATCTGAAAACCCATACTTTTTGAATCAGGTGAAAATCAAATGGCATGGACCTAATGTTTTGGTAAGCACATAACTTTTGAGATATCTCAGCTGCATTTTTTTCCCTGACCAGCACTCCTGTGTGAGGCCCTTGCTTGCAGCTACTGTATTGATTTTTATCCAGCCCTACTCACACCAATAGGTACTCTCCTCCGATAGTACCCACTCTACTATCCCTGACCTCTCTTCCACAGATTCTGACAACCATGGACAGACAATTTCCTATGGTTTTTCCTGCTAGTCTGGTTGATATGGGCATCCTGAGACAGTGTAGCAACTACCTTATGTACCTGGACAACCCTCTACTACTACCACCTAGGAAACACAGTATGTGAGAGATGCAGTTACATTAAGAACCTAGCATCCTTGCTGTCTTCATCACAAGCCAGTACATTTGGCACTGAGAAGGTTGTCTGTACAAACACTACAAACACCACACCTCTAGCACCACCCACATCTGTACAACACATTCCTACTCATGCGGAGGTTTTCAACAAACGCATACCTAAACAACAGAGATCGCCAAAGCAAACACGCACATCACAACCCACAGCACTAAGCATCACACTTAGTACACACAATTGGGTCTCGGCCTCTAAGGCCCAGCCACAAACTCAACATACTAGTCATAAGAGACTATTGTGAGTCACACAGATGTGTCCCTCACCAGGCTAGACAAGGAGAAAGTCACAGTAAGTTGCTTGTCAGGTGCTAGAATCCACCATATCATGCACGCACTCAAGTCTCTTAACAGGTACTGTTATGACTCTCATAGTCCATGTTGGTGTGAATGATTTGAGATGTACTTCTCTGGACTATATGAAGAGAGAGACATGACTGAGCTCACTGAATGTGTCACAGGCAGGTATGTCCATAGCTTTAAGCAGCATCCTGCCATCACCCAGAATGATGCCTCAATACAAACAGAAAATGATTGATTTTAACAATTGGCTTAGTTTCTGGTGTTATTCCAAGGGGATCCAGTACCTGACAGCCTGTAAGGACATGACTAACAGACCATGATGCTTTGCCACAGATGGCCTTCATCTGTCTCTCCTGACCTTCAGACTTCTGGTAATGGTTCTTGCCTCCCCGATAGAGCCATTTTTAGGCAAAGTCATGAGCACAAAATTACTATCATGAAAAATTCTTCTAAATGAAATTTAAAGGTTATGCTGATAAATGCTAGGAGTCTTAGCATGAAACTGCACCCATTGCGAGCAATCCACAATCTGAAAGGCAACACTCAAATCTGCTCTGAACTGGTGGTCAGTAACACCACATACAGAAATGCTGTAGATATAGGCAACCTGCTGGCAGACAGGTTCAGTGAAAACTTCACCCATCTGTCCCCCGCATCAGTAAACCAGGACATCCCCCAGCACTTGCCCCCCTTCCACATCACCAGGGAGCAGGTGTTTAATGCCCTCTCAAAGGCAAAAAATGCAGTCTCCATGGGACCTGACAACATCTCTGGCTGTATCCTACATGAACTCAGGCATGAGCTCTCAGCTCCATTAGGCACCCTATTCAACCAAAGCTCGAGCACCAGCTTTGTCCCAACCAGATGGAGGACAGCCACTGTCATCCCTCTACACAAAAGTGGAGCATCCAATAACCGAGGAGTTATAGGCCCATCAGCCTGACTAGCCTGATCTGCAAGGCCATGGAACGCATTGTCATGGACCTTATAAACAAGGACACTGGCAACCTCCAAATGCTTGAACCCACAGTTTGGTTTTGTCAAAGGGAGATCTTGCCTGTTAAACTTGGTTGACCTCTTTGAAACAGTCACCAAAGCCATGGATGAGGGGAAGACGGTGCACACTGCCTACCTTGACCTAGCCAAAGACTCTGGCATAATAGATTATCTTTCAGCTAGGTATCAACCCATATGTTACCAGATGGGTAGCTAACTGGCTCACTGATAGAACACACTAAGTCAAAATAGGGGACGCCACCTTTAATAGTAGACCTGTAATGAGTGTTGTACCCCAAGGGTCAGTCTTGGGCCTCTACTGTTTGGGATATACTTTTCTGAGGTGCAAGCCAAAAATGGTGGTCTGTGGCTGATCAGGTTTGCAGATAACTGCAAGCTGGACACTGTGTTAAATTCCCCTAGTGATGTGAACATTCTCCGAGGGCCTTATTCAAACTAATGACTGGTACCAGAAGCATGGCCTCATACTGAATGCCAAGAAATGCATCATTATCCCCTTTGGGAAAAATGGAGTCCCCACTAATTTCACATTAATAATGTACTAAGAATGCAGTCAGTTGTGAGGGACTTGCTAGCAACCTGACTTTTGATCACCATGTTGCCTCTGTTGTACAGAAGGCTTTCTACATGGCTCACTTTATAAGTAAGGATATTTCATCGAGGAACAAGGCGGTCATAACATCCCTGTACTCCTCCCATATCAGACCCATTATTGAGTACAGTGCCCCCTTCGGCATGTACCTTGCCAAGCACATGTAGCAGCTCGACAGACCACAGAGGTTCCTGACCAGGAAAATCCAGGGTCTCAAACACCTCTCCTATACAGATAGGCTAAAAGCCCTGTCCCTCTACTTAATCTCATACAGACTGCTCAGAGGTGACCTGTGTCTGGCATACAAGGCCTCCTCAGATCCAGACCCAGCTGTGATGGAGTTGTTGCATATCTGTAAGTCAAACTCCACTTGCACAAAGCACACGCAAGGCCCCAACCTGGTCTGTGACATTAATGGAACTTGGTGGGATAGATTTGTATCTCAGACTCCCCCTTCTATGGAATAGACTCCCTGTTCGTGTCAAGCAGAGTACCTCACTAGCCATCTTTAAGAGGAGCCTGGATGACTGGATGGGAAACAGAAAATGAACCCCTGGAATCCCACCTCTGTCCATATTGGACAGGGGAGACCGGTGCTGACTTTGTGGGAGCATGGACAAAATTCATGGCTAGGGTTATAAGGGCCTCTGGGCATAGTATCATCCTATGAACCTGTATTGATTTCATGAGAGTAGCTTGTTTTTTTGAGTTTCTTATTCTTAATATGAGTGAATACAGCTTGTTGTATACAGCTGTCAATATGGCTGCACAGGGTTTTTGTGAATGGCTCAGCATATGCTGTGGTGTTTACTGGGTTTGGGACTGTTGGGAATTTAGCCAAGGTGTCGCTTAGTAGAGAGAGGTTAGCCTTGGAATAGTTCCTAAAGGTTTTTGGTTTTGTTGGGTCCTTGGATTTGTTTTTTATTTCAAGCAATACTGCCTTATGGACAGATCAGACAAGCGAGGACATTACATTGGTTGAGGGACATCACTTCCCCATCGTTATGAGTACAAAGTCAAGAATGTTTGTACTCCTGGTAGGAGAGTGGTCCAACTGTTCCAGGATGTTGATACTAAAGTTTAGGAATTTGTGGACTTGTACATTAGAAGTGATATTCCCTCATGAAGATCATTTTGAATTGAATGGTGAGAGATTGTAAGTACATAGGTAGTATGGGTTTCCTCGGGCATAGAGGGGGCCTGTAGGTTGCAAGAATATGGTACAAGGCCCTGTTTATGGTGAGTTGCACATGCATGAGTTCCAGTGGGTCACGCATTTCAATAACTAGTCTGGGTGTGAGGTTTTTACTATAGACGGCGACTGCTTCAACTTTGGTTCCCCTCTGTGCAGTAGCTGATCTAAATGTGTGCAAGGCATTATAACACTGCATTTCTGGGGTACTCGCCATGACATCTCCATTACTACACATATGTCTACACTCTCCAGGGATAAGAAAGCTTGCAGTGAGTGGAGTTTCTTGTTAAGACCTCTAGCATTGAGCAGTGTCACCTTCAGATATTCCTTTGTAGGCTCACTTAAGTCAGGATCTTTATCAGTTTGGCATTGCCTAAAAAAGGCACTATAAGGGTGGTAAAGGTCTTTGCCAGTATCTGAAAGCCTAGAAGGGATACGTGCAAACCATCCGTAGCAAAGCAGCTTGGTCTGTCAACCATGGCCATGCAGTATTTGTCAGCCCAGGCCATCAAATATTGTACCCCCTTGGTGTGATATCCTAAGCTAAGCCAGTTGTAAAATCAATCATTTTCTGTTGGCAACGTGGCATCATCTTTGGCGAAGGTAGTATGCTGCTCAGTGCTAGGCTCATACATGCTTGAGACATATAATTAGTAAGTTTGATTATGTCTCGGTTCATTAATACCCCTATGGACTATGACAGAGTCATACTGGTAGCAGTGGTTCAATGGTCTGTGTGACTTGGCAGATCCTAGCCCTGGAAAGGCAGCTAACTTTGACTCTCTTCTCATTCTGGTGAGGGGGACATCTGTGTGCCTCACTGTAGAATAACCAATGACCAGGAAATTTGGCTGTGTGCTGGTTTGGCTTAAGGGCTCAGCAGTAGAGGTACTAGATACAGTGTTGCTATCTGTAGCTGTGGGTGGTGTTTTAACGGATTGTTTATGTGATGGCTGAGGACCCTTTTTTTGATTGCACTGTGTAGGAGGTCTTTAGGAAGGTTACCTGTAAATGGTTCAGCATAAGTAGTTTTGTGTGTTGGGTCCTTTACCCTGTGCAGTAGGCATGGTGCAAATGTCACCGACAGCCTCTATAGTATTAATTTTGGTTGTATCAGAAAGTTTTGCCTCCAGCATTAAATTGCATTTACATGTCTTACATACTTTTATCTGCTTTATTAAGAATAAGTGGGTTGTCACTATATGTGAGGCAGTTGCTAAAATGCCTCAGAATAACCATCTCAACCAGACTGGCTACAGAGTCTGGCAGTGCATTTCTATGGCTACTTATCTACTAGGGAGGAGTGATGGAAATTTAAATATCGAATAAGTCAGTAACACAAGGAATTTGATGAGCAACCCTTAGTCATGTGCAAACCTGATGCTGTAGAAGTTAAAAAAATCTGTGCAGAGTATTTTAAGGGAAACTTGCACAGCAGGAGATTGATGTCAACACAGATTGCAAGGTGGAATTACACTGCAAGATATCTTCATCTGTACAGATCTCTGCTAGGCACCATTGCACTGAGAGTTCTAACTAAAGACCATCAAAAAGTGCAGATGTTCAACACAGAAATACTGAATTAATGCAGCTGTCACAAAAAATGATGTGAAAATCAAGTGCCGAAAACAGTGGGTATAGGAAGTCTTAGCTTTTGTAGAGTTTAGCAGAAACCAGCAACACTCTTCTTAAGTAATGTGGTCACCAAATGAATGAGGCACGAAGATTCAAATTTTAAACAAGCTAGCCCTCTAGCCAATTAAATAAAGGCACAATAAGACTTTACACCATGAATTCCCAGCTCAGAACAGCATAGGATATCTTCTGCCACAAGCATGTAGACCACAAACTTTCCTAATGTAGAATAACTGGTTTTGGAGCCCATGTGCTTAAATTAGAACAAAGACCTTAGAATAACAGGGACAATAAGCATTCACCTGCAATTCCCAACTCAGGAGGATGTAAGCTACCTCAAGTGTAGACCACAAACCTTTCCTAATGCAAGATAACTAGTTTGGTGTCCAGATGCTTAAATCATAACTAAGAAGCCTTGACTAAGTTGCAGTGTAATCAGGCTACTGACAAGCAGTAATAAACGAGGTAGATTAAATGCAACTGAACACTTTAAGAATGTGCAGCATAAAGCTAAATAAATTAGGAATAATAAGCTCAAATACAGTAAAAACAGCTGAATAAAGTGCATTTATTTAGCAAGCGGGAAGGTAGGAAATGGAAGATAATTCAAGTTTGAGACTAAGGGAGGGTTGTGCTTTCTTAGGTGATCTTTCAGTGCTCAGTAGAATGAGCTGATGAGATGAGACTGGGAAGAGTGTCCAAAGTCAGATTTATAGGAGGGGATGATGAGGAGCTCAAAAGCTGCAAAATTTAAAAACACAACAGGAGTAGGGTGGGAAAATCAAATGCAGGCAGATAACAGCAAGTCGCACAGCACTACAGCTAAATTTCCTGACCGGTTTACCTCAAAATCAATATAAGTGCTTTATTTGTAATTTTAGCCTGTTTTCCACAACATGGCTACCAATGGGGCTTGATGTGTGAACATGATCTTGTTCTTCCTCTGCCCTTTCTCTTTCCCATAATGCTTTGTTTAACTCATGCCAGACATAATGAAGCAACTGCATTCCCATGCCATTGACATATAATGGGATTTGTGAGAGTCACTGTCATTTTCTATGCCTTCTGTAAAAGGGCTGCTTCTTTTCTGTCTCTAATCACCCTCATTTATGTTTGGCTCACAGCTTGTTTACACTGTACATAAACGTTATGCAGCTACAGTCAGAAAAGTAGCTAAATTACAGGCCTTGGCTCACAGCTTGTTTTACACTGTACATAGATGTTATGCAGCTACAGTCAGAAAAGTAGCTAAATTACAGGCCTTTGTTCAGGGTTTTCTTTTGTAGCCCAAGAGGAATTGACCGTCCCCTCCCCCCACACTACTACAGAGGTGTTAAAACCGACACTGCATTGAGAGACTTCCAATATAAATCTCTTCCCCTCTGCCTGCAGTAGGAAGATCTATTTATTTATTTAAATAGTTTCATTATTATTATTATTACATTACTAGATGTAGTCTGCAGTACAGGCAGACTCTGAGCTAGAACTTCAGCAAAGGATAGGAGAATGGAATGCAAATATGAAGGCACATGGGATAAAACTAAGCACAGATAAGACAATGGTAATGACAGCAAATTGTGGAAATCAGAAGAAGTTGAGAATAGAGGTAGAAGGGAAGATAGTGGAAGAGGTAAACAGCTTCAAGTATCTGGGAGGGGTGGTTGAGGAGAAGAGCAGTCTGATTGAAGAGGTCAAAGCTAGAATCAGAGGGGCTGCAGCCAACTGGCATAGAGTGTCTGGTGTAGTCTATGACAGAAGAATGCCAAAAAAGCTGAAAAGTAATGTATACAAGACAGTGGTGCGACCAGTGCTGCTGTATGGTACAGAAACCTGGGCAGTAAAGGTAGAACAGTTAAAGCTAGAGGTGATGGAAATGAAGTGCCTGAGAAAGGTGGTAGGATGCACACTGTGAGACAGACGAAGAAATGACATAAGAGCAGAAGGCAAAGTAGCTCCAATTGCAGAAAAGATCAGAGAGAACAGATTATGGTGGTATGGGCACGTGTAGAAAAGCAGAAAATCTGGTGAGGAAGATTTGGGACAGACAGGAAGAAGGTAAGAGGAAGCAAGGATGTCCAGCAAAGAGGTCGATGGATTGTATGAAAGAAGATCTGCGATAGTCAGGCATGAGTGTTGAAGAAAGCAGGAGTGTGGCACTGAATCAAGAGAGTTGGCGACAGTTAACACGATACCTCGACCCCATGTAGAAAAAAAATGGAGAAAAAGAGGCTGATGATGATAGAAGGTGACAATGACTCTCACAAATCCCATTATATGTCAATGGCATGAAAATTTAGTTACTTCCTTATGTCTGGCATGAGTCATGCAAAGCATTATGGGAAAGATGGTTGAGGAACAACAAGATCACATTGATAGAGCAAGCCCCATTGGTGGCCATATTGTGGAAAAGAGGCTAAAATTACTAATAAAGCGCTTAGTAATTTTGAGGTGTTAAAATAGGTCAGGAAACAGAAACTAAAACAGATTTTTTTAGTTCTAGGGTAGAGTTTTCCATTAAATATTGACTGCTATTTTTCAGCTTCTCCCACTATTTAGCAGGATTTTATTCACTGTCTGCAGTAGAGTTCTTTTCTAACTGACCCTAGCCAAGACCTCTTAAAACTCCAAAAAGAACCAAAAAATGCCATATAAAGATAAAAAAAAAAATGGAAGACTAACCAAACTTTGAATGAATAACTCCAATCCAAAGTGAAGTGGAGACAGATTAGTAATAGTCAAATGATGGCAAAGAACAGCAAGTTGCACAGCACTGCAGCTAACTTAGGCACACCTTCTAAATGGACTGTCTTCCCTTTGTAGCTAAACCGTATTCCACTACCGCCCCTTCCCCACCAATCTGATTTTGATAGGGTGCTTTTTTGTTGCATTCTGTTATCTCCTGTCTGTACATTGTATTGTTTGCAAATGCCACCTTAATGTCACCTTAGAAGTAATAATAATAATAAATAATGTTTAAACAGGCCTGCATCCTTAGGGGGTCAATGACATCTTGATATCTCTAGTGTGGACTGGTTCTTTACTATATGGTTTTCTTCTACTACTCTGTTATTGTTTTATCTCCAAGGGTAATTGACTGTTAAAAAATAAGCCATTATATTGCAGGCCTAAGCTGTGAGGTCCATTCTGTCTTGGTGATATATCTGTAAAATTATTTTCTCTATGCCATGACAACTCCCTTCACTTTAGTGTGGCGTTCGTGTATCTCTGTTCCCTTAATCCAGTTTTTGTTGAATGCTTTGCTAATGGTTTTGAAGGACTAACTACTCCTAGTCCTTCTCTTTCCAAGGGATATGGTTCTACCCTTTCCTGTGGGTTTGAAAGTGGACACGTTTGAGAATTCTGCTGTTCGGGACTGTACCAGAACTATCCAGTGTATTCTCAGAGATTTCTGTTGAATTCTCACATCCTACTACCTCAGTCCCGCAGTGCACTCCTGGACCTCTCCATATTTGTTATTCCAGCTTATTGCCTCTTTAGAGTTTGTCCCTTGCTAAGTTCAGCATATTGTGTTGGAAATCTTTTACTCTTCCATGGCAGGTCACTTCCATGATAGCACTTTGATTTTCCTCATCTGTCTAGTTTTAATTGCAAGGGGCCCTATACCTTTTCTGACTGTATCCATTTCAGTATACTGGTAATTTACTTAGTGAGGCGTAGGAGTCCATGCACGTCACCTCCCACACACCTTGGGCTACCACCAGTGGCTAGCTTGTTGACAAAAGTATGTTTTCTCATCATGCTGTTTGTCATGCCTGTCCCTTCAGCCAGTAAATAATGTGCTTCCTACTTTCCTCATATATTCTGGCTTGCTATTGTGATAAAAATGGGTGGTAGTTGAATATATTTATACTTTGCATCTGTTATTTCACCAGAAAGATTTATGACAACAAATATTTTGAATTTAGCTGTGTTCCCCTCCACTCCATCTCTAATCCTGGTCCTATCTAGCTTTTTCACCTTCCAGGCCATTATTCAGAAATTACTTTTACCATAGCAGTGGCGTTTATATCACACTATCGAAAGATAAAAATAGCGAACACTATTTCAGCAAACCTAAAATATCTAAACCACATAATATTGAACATTCAGAACAGCGAATTTTTTCCTTGGGGAAAAAATTTGCTGTTCTGAAACACACACAACACAAGCACACCTAAAAAAAAAATCAATCCACACAAACACACTTATAATCCTACAACTAACCCTACTCTAAACTGTACCTACACTACTATCTATCCACTTACCTTAACCCAAACCCTAACGTCCGTCACTATCGCACACTCACCCGCGCCCTAACCCTAACTCACCTCACCCGCGCCCTAACTCACCTCACCCGCGCCCTAACCCTAACTCACCTCACCCGCACCCTAACCCTAACTCACCTCACCCGCGCCTTAACCCTAACTCACCTCACCCGCGCCCTAACCCTAACTCGCCTCACCCGCGCCCTAAACCAAACGACCACACAATCGCACACTTACCTGAACCCGACCTGTAACTTTCCACCACAGCGCTGAAAATAATGAAGCCACTGGGAAAGAATTCGGTGTTCTGCAACTTTGCTATTTTTAGTGTTCTTTCAAAACAGGTCGATATTAGAACATTCGAAGTTTTAAAACTTCGATGTTCATAGGTTCATACTAGGCTATCTGCCCTAGGGCATTTATAAGCCTAGCCAGAGTGTGTTTGGCTTTCGCCACCCATTTTAAATTAATTTTGCTATGCCTTTTTTTGAGGTTAGTATACTGTGCCTCTGTCTAACAGTGACACAGAAGTGATAGCCGGGGTTATAGACTCTAGCAGTGTACCTTTATCTGACAGCAGTATACCTGTACATATCAGATTGTTTTTATGGATGAAGTTCTACTGTCTTCTCAACAGAGAGTGGGCTTTTACTTGTTAGGACTAGCTCTATTCCTGGCAGGCTGAGAACTTGAGTCTTATTCCTTATTTAGTATTCACCTTTTCAAGTCTCTGGATGACTTTCAGAACTTTGCCTATCTTACTGATGTTTTTTTTTTAAGAATCGCGGGCATTGACCGTGTCTGTCCTTTGAGCTAGACACACAGTGTACAGCATCTGCACCTTTTAGGTCTCAGAATGTTTAGACTTTTAGGGATCTATTTTCTGGGGACATGCAGCAGGTATTAAAGGATGCTAAGAAACCTGCTGCTAGGAAATTGCGGAAAAGATTTTCTGGTAGGTGCCATAGTAAGTCCCAGTACCCTTTTTAGGCCAGGATACCTCTGGTTCTACAGTTTGAGTATGAGTTTACTAGCCTTTGGCTTTTGTTTCACTCTTCAGATTTATCTTTTGTGCACATCTGCTTGTCTGTCCATGGATCCCCCACTTTTCTACTCAGTCACAAGTCAAGCAGTTCTTGAAAGGGGTTCTGCATATGTCTGTCTGGAAAATAGATGGCTTCTCCTTGGGATCTTAATTTTTGGAAAAATGAATGGTTTCCATCTGAGCCAGTTTATCGGACTGAACTGAGGTACTTAGAAACTCTGACCTCTGCAAGAAGAGTGTCTGAGTTACATGCTGTTTTGCAATATTGACTCTTTATTTAAAAAAAAAAAAAAAGGTATCCTTGAGAACAAATCATTTATGCCTAAAGCGGTTTAAGACTTTACTTTATCAAGCTATGCCATCTCCCTGACTTCTTTCCAAAACCTAAAAACAAGGAAGAAGACATTTGCATACTCTGGATGTTTGTAGACTGTTCAGATACAGTCTTGACAGAACTAAAACCTTCAGTAATTCTGATCAACTACCTGTATGAAGGTAAGAAAGGTATGCAACCAGTATTGAAACAGACAATTTCCAACTGATTGTCTCATACAGTTACCTCTTTGTTATACCCAACATAACAAGTCACTTCCAGGCAAGATTAGGGCCTATTCTACCAGGGCATTGCTGCCTTCTGTGGGCTTTTTTGGAAAAGGTTAGACTAAAGAAGTATCCTGGAGGCAGCAACTTGGTCCTCAGAACACACTTTCAGAAAACACTACTGGTTTCCTTTTCCCACCTGTAGAATAGGTTTGGCTCTTGGACCCTCGTTCTTTCCCTGTCTATCCAAATTCTGGTAATCTAGCCATACAGCTTGGGCTACTGCAACAGTGATGAATATAGGACAGTTGTGTAATTAGTCATGCAGCAACGGTGTACATTTGAATAGCTCAGTGATGCACTAGCCCCTCCTTCCCTCCCTCCACTCCCTCGCCTTTTCTATAAGATGTTTTTGTCAAGGTGTGGAATTTTTCTTTCTTTTTTGTTCATAGCTTATACCTTGCTATCAGAACTCAAAACTCCCCTTTACCAGAACAGGAAAGCTCTGAGCATTTGGTGGACAAATCACTGACTTCATGTTGCTCTCCTCAAGCCCATCAGCAGTTAGCGCATGTGGAAGGTACTGTGCTGCTCTTAAGCCCGTCAGCGGTTAGCGCATGTGTAAGGTGCTGTGCTGCTCTCCTCAAAGCCATCTATGGTTAGCGCACGTGGAAGGTGCTGTGCTGCTCTCCTCAAGCCCATCAGCAGTTAGTGCATGTGGAAGGTGCTATGCTACTCTTAAGCCCATCAGCGGTTAGCGCATGTGTAAGATGCTGTGCTGCTCTCCTCAAAGCCATCTACGGTTAGCTCACGTGGAAGGTGCTGTGCTGCTCTCCTCAAGCCCATCAGCAGTTAGCGCATGTGAAAGGTGTTGTGCTGCTCTTAAGCCCATCAGCGGTTAGCCCATGTGTAAGGTGCTGTGCTGCTCTCCTCAAACCCATCCCTGGTTAGCACATGTGGAAGGTGCTGTGCTGCTCTTAAGCCCATCAGTGGTTAGCGCATGTGGAAGGTGATACGCTTCTCTCCTCAAAGCCATCTATGGTTAGCGCATGTGGAAGGTGCTGTGCTGCTCTTAAGCCCATCAGCGGTTAACACATGTGGAAGGTGCTATGCTGCTGTTAAGCCCATCAGCGGTTGGCGCATGTGTAAGATGCTGTGCTGCTCTCCTCAAAGCCATCTATGGTTAGCGCACGTGGAAGGTGCTGTGCTGCTCTCCTCAAGCCCATCAGCAGTTAGCGCATGTGAAAGGTGCTGTGCTGCTCTTAAGCCCATCAAGCGGTTAGCGCATGTGAAAGGTGCTAAGGTGCTATGCTGCTCTTAAGCCCATCAGCGGTTAGCCCATGTGTAAGGTGCTCTGCTGCTTTCCTCAAACCCATCCCTGGTTAGCACATGTGGAAGGTGCTGTGCTGCTCTTAAGCCCATCAGTGGTTAGCGCATGTGGAAGGTGCTATGCTTCTCTCCTCAAAGCCATCTATGGTTAGCGCATGTGGAAGGTGCTGTGCTGCTCTTAAGCCCATCAGCGGTTAACACATGTGGAAGGTGCTATGCTGCTGCTAAGCCCATCAGCGGTTAGCACATATGGAAGGTGCTGTGCTGCTCTTAAGCCCATCAGCGGTCAGCACGTGTGGAAGGTGCTGTGCTGCTCTTAAGCCCATCAGCGGTTAGCGCATGTGTAAGGTGCTCTGCTGCTCTCCTCAAGCCCATCCCTGGTTAGCACATGTGGAAGGTGCTATGCTGCTCTTAAGCCCATCAGCGGTTAGCGCATGTGGAAGGTGCTGTGCTGCTCTCCTCAAAGCCATCTATGGTTAGCGCATGTGGAAGGTGCTGTGCTGCTCTTACGCCCATCAGCGGTTAGCGCATGTGTAAGGTGCTGTGCTGCTCTCCTCAAGCCCATCCCTGGTTAGCACATGTGGAAGGTGCTGTGCTGCTCTTATGTCCATCAGCGGTTAGCGCATGTGGAAGGTGCTACGCTGCTCTCCTCAAAGCCATCTATGGTAAGCGCATGTGGAAGGTGCTGTGCTGCTCTTAAGCCCATCAGCGGTTAACACATGTGGAACGTGCTATGCTGCTGTTAAGCCCATCAGCGGTTAGCGCATGTGGAAGGTGCTGTGCTGCTGTCCTCAAAGCCATCTATGGTTAGCGCATGTGGAAGGTGCTGTGCTGCTCTCAAGCCCATCAGTGGTTAGCGCATGTGTAAGGTGCTGTGCTGCTGTCCTCAAAGCCATCTATGGTTAGCGCATGTGGAAGGTGCTGTGCTGCTCTTAAGCCCATCAGCGATTAGCGCATGTGGAAGGTGCTGTGCTGCTCTCCTCAAAGCCATCTATGGTTAGCGCATGTGGAAGGTGCTGTGCTGCTCTTAAGCCCATCAGCGGTTAGCGCATGTGGAAGGTGCTGTGCTGCTCTCCTCAAAGCCATCTATGGTTAGCGCATGTGGAAGGTGCTGTGCTGCTCTCCTCAAAGCCATCTATGGTTAGCGCATGTGGAAGGTGCTATGCTGCTGTTAAGCCCATCAGCAGTTAAGGCATATAGACGTGGTTGTAAGATGTTGATTACTGGTCAGCTGTCCTGTCTGTGGGAGGATATTACCCATACAGCTTAGGCTACTGCAACAGCGATCTTTTCAAACATCCTACTGGTTGTGTAAATTTACTTAAATAATTCTACTTTCTTGTACAGTTGTATTTTATAAGCTTAGGAAAAAATGAAAAAAAAATAGGGTTTGTAGGGTAGCATTTACTTCTTTGGATTTAAATATAACCACAACAGATGCAGAATTCAATTAGTTTGCCAAAGCAAGCATAGTAACCAAAACTTCATGAGTAAAATAGTGTTTTTGTATATATCTGATAAAGGGAAGTGAAACTTCATAGAAGAACTTCAGGACAATAAGTGGAAAGTAAAGGAATAAAATTAGGTAATAAATAATTCTTCTAGACCAACTCAAGGAGTTCCTGCTGCTTGAAAACTAACCTCATTGAAAGTGCCTCTTTTAGTCCTATTATGTAACAGTGTTTTACGGGGGAACCTATATCCCCAGCATCCCTTATATGGTGGGGTTGACCCTACCCCCAATTATTTAAATTTAACACCACCAAGATTGCACCAACACTGGGCATGTTTTAGTCAGTTTAGTTGCATCCCTGCACATGGAAAGACCGTGTTCTGCTGTCTTAGTAACGCAACTTAAGATAAAATTGTTTATATAATAACACTAATAAAACGTGAAATGACAGATGGTTGCTTAAAGAAGCAAGGAAAAGCCAAGACATTGAAAGTACTTGCCCTAACCTTTGATTAAGAGATTGTATCAAAGTAGTACAATAAAATAGCTTGAAGTAACTGTACTTCACAGCACAGTAGTAAAACCTGATATGTATGCTTACTTTAAGAAGGAAGGAAAATCCAAGAAGTTGGAAATACCTGATTTTTGACTAAGAGAACTATGACTAAGAAGCACACACTGCATTTATTTGTCAGGAGTAACTTTAATTGTTTAATAGAAAATAAGTTTGTGTGGGGGGGGCATGATTGGGGTCTACTTCATTTCACTGAAACTCAGTTGCCTGCGCACAATTCACTGAAAACTTATTTGATTGAAACTCATTTTGTTGAAAGTTGTATATGGCCTTTTCCCTACTGTAGTAAGATCCTGGAGTTAGTATTTAAAGTAAGGGGGTTTTGGGGGGGGGGGTGTAGCCCCCCACATAGTTTGGTTATATGTAGTCTTGTGGAAATAGTTATTTATTGGACTTGTAAGTATCCATATCTATGGTTATAAACATTTAAAATAGGTGGGGGGGCTATGCCTCCCTTAATATGGGGGCCTGTGCTGCCACCCCCCTTTACTTTATATACTAACTTCAGGATCGCACTACAGTGGGGAAATTTCCATATATAACTTTCAACTAAATGAGTTTCAGTCAAATGAGCTTTCAGTGAATTGTGCGCAGGCAACTGAGTTTCAGTGAAATGAGCTTTCAGTGAAATGAAGTAGACCCCATGATTGAATACAGCAACAAAAGCACCTGATTCTGTTTGTAGTCAAATAATTGTGCGTATGTGGGATATTTGAGGGAACACAGTTTTGACTTGTCAAAGGTGTGCAAGTTTCACTTTGTTAAAGTGCATTTTTCTCTTTTCCTTGAGGTGCAGTGATCCCAGAGGTAGGGTATAGAGGTAAGGGGCATCCCCAGAAGTACGTTACAAAGAGGTGGTGGCATAAGGTGTAGCTGTCATAAGAGGTACAGCTTCCATTCAAATGTTACAATTTAAGAACAACTTTAACATTTCTGACAATTTCACAATTTTGTAACTCACATTTTCAATAAGGAACAGATTTTGTAGGAATTCTTAGGGGGAAAGGCACAACTACCACATAGTACAATAACATGATTCACTGTGGCTAAGAATTTCTTTGTCCAAGTAATATTGACAAACAGCCTTGGTAGAAGGATTATATTGTCAGATGTGGCACAATGCATACACCTCAGTTTGTGTAATATAGTCAGGGACAGTGTTAATACTACTTCATGCAGAATGGGACAATAAAGTTGGTAGGCTAACACATCTACAAAACTTAATTACATGTATTACCAAAGAAACAAGTTCCATCCTATAAAACAAATGAAATAGTAGAACCGGCATGGTCTTTTGTAAAAGTGTCATAGACTTATAGATCAGCAGACCCCTACGTAATAGTTTATAAGGAACCAGCAGCAGAGTAATCCTTTCAGCGTCTGAGTTATTGTTTCTGTATACGGCTTGTAGCAAAGCAAGAAAAAACATGTAAAGAATTGTACAGATATGTAATGCACTAAATTCTGCTCAGTTTCAAAGAATTCCAAAAAAAGGAAAAAACATGGCACTTCTACCTACAAAACGTATATAAATATAATGTTTAAGGTGTCTTGCAGTTTTCATATATATGTTTATAGAGACCATATAATTGTCTAAAAAGGTATTGTACTTTTTGTGTGTGCTGGTTTGAAATGTTTTGATGTAGTAAATTTGGAGAATAGAAACTGGTGGATGCATTTTCATTTTCTTTTAAGTATTCACTAGAACATCTGGCTCCGTAGCACCGAGGCATGGAGTCCTGCTAGTGGCCCAGGTGACAGATTTTTTTATTAGCAATTCTGGCACTGAAAGAACCATGCAAGGAGGGGGAGGTGTGGTGAAGGGACGTGGCCTGCTCTGCTCTCTTGGGGGAGGTAGGTGGGGTTAGCATGTACTTGGAGGCACTCTCCATGGTGGAGATGGAGAGACAACAGCTCATGCTGCAGGCTAGGGCAGGGCTGCTTGAAGGATACAATCTTTGTGAAAGTGAGGACATGCCCTTTGCAGACCATCCATTGCATATCCCCTCCCCAGTGCCTTGCTGTGAGTGTGTCTGTGAGGATAGGGATCGAGGGAAAATATCGAGAAATGCTAAAACCACTCATTATGCTTGCCTGGATGACTACCCCCTCTCTGTTGGTCGGTGATGAGAATGAATGGGCTGTTAGAAAGAGAGTCTAATAGCTGTCATGCAGTAGGGGTAAAGTAAAAAAAAAAAAAAGTATTAATTGGAAGATGAACAATTTCTTTGGAAAATTGGAGCAGATAAAAGTCCTCTTGCTGCTGTTCTGTTTTCCTTCATAAAGTTCAGAATATCCGATGTTAAACTATCAAATAAAAATTTCTCTAAACTGAAGAATGTGAAATATTTGCATTTATATCTTCAGGCAGTTTTTCCAACAACATCCAGGCATGTCTGCATGTAACTACATTTGTAATAACAGCCCTTTCAATAGTTCAACTGAATTGCAAGATTCAAGTTGCAAGAACAGTTGAATAGTCCAAGTTGTGTTAATTCAACATTTCTGATGATATTGATCAAATCTTCCTTCTCTTTAGAATGTGACAAGATTTTTGTTGTATTCTGCATTTGAAACAGTTTAGCTTTCTAATACAGCAGCTAAATATCTGCCTTAACTACCAAGTTGCTGGAGGTCTAGACCTTCTCACCTTGCCTGTCTTTTGTTTGATGCAAAAAAGGAAGCGTTCATAGAAGTACAGCACATGTACTGGGGTGATTAGTGGGCATACTGGTAACTAAACTAGTTGGGGGAAATTTCAGATTGAAGTAACAGTTACCCTTATCAAACTCAGAACTGTAGTGAGGTCATTTAGCACCCTGGGTAGTGCTACAGTTTGTGCCCCAAGCTAGAGTTCGGGGGGAAATGCTATAGGCAAGTGGTAATGATATGCATCCATGTGACAGCTCTTTACCTACAATGTCTCAAACACATTTCCTTAGTAGTAAAGACCTTTACTAATTCTGGTACAGAAGCTCAATGAATTACATAAAAGTAGCCACAGTTGTGATCATGGATGCTTAAATGATTACTGACACTGCTTTTGTAGCCTTGCAGGGACCAGTTGGCTCCTCTTATATGGTGCTACTCTCAGCCCAGCAGCAATCGTACCACTTTTTTTTGCCTGCCCCCCCCCCATGTCTTCCTCTGGCATTCCTACCCCACTGCCTCATGTTCATCGTCTCTACCAACCCCTCCAAATGCCCTTTGACTTGCTGTTATGAGAGCTGGGGCCGACGTGGATCTTGAGGATGTCCTGAGGGGTCCCTCTCTTCTGATGACTGTGGTTGCATCCGAGGGGCAGACATGCATTAGGGACATGTGAAGTATCACCCCACTTCTGCAGTAGCTTAACAGTGGTCACCACCATTTCCCTTCGTTGTACCATACCTCATAGCTACATCGACATCCCCAGTTTCCACAGGGAATTGTCACAGGAGATGCCCATATCACCATCACCTCCTGGGATGGTAACATCCTTGTCACTCCATCAGATCTACCAGAGTTGCCTGGAACGTAGTCTGGGCTTTTCCTGCTATGCCACCAGAGCAGCTTAGCAATCATGCCACTGACTGAATGCAATTTATTCCTGCTGCTTAAATGATTACAAAAGATTTCTTGCAGGAAGTAGTCTACATATCTTTTCCGATGCTGTTTTCACCCTCAGGGCATCTGCTTCCTTCACTCTGTCCTTGCGGCAGTTGATGAAACCTGTGTATAACGACCGATTCATGAGCAGGTGGCTGAAAGCCAAATGTAATGTGTTTTTGTTTCATAAATCCTGAAATGTTTTTTGAGTAAAGGAGGATTAATCTTATTCAGCGGCATGTGGTAGACAGCATAAGAGAAGTGTCTTCATGGTCTGAGATGAAGTATGGAGTTGAAAAATGTGGAGCTGTAAAGCTGCAGTCAGCTCTTCCTGATGAAATAGGCCAAAGGTTTCTCTCTCCTTTTGCTTGTCAAAAGCATTTCTCATTACTAATGTAAGTGCTGAATGTACTACCCTAAATTTAGTGCAAGACTTGTTGGTCCTGGAAATGAACTAATATTGCTGGCTTATCCTAAGAGGCAGAACAGAAACAGGCAATTATGCACTTGAACTTGTAATAAAGCAGATTTTTAATTTCTAAAATTATCTTTGGAAAAGATTGATCTGACATTGATACCAATCATGACACCTTTTTTGTTATATTTGGTAGGTACCAAAGTCACTAGACAGAAGTAATTATCTGTCTTTGTGAACTGGTAAGTAAGAAGTGCCAATTTCAAAAACTGATGCAAAGGGGCAATCTTCCTTTTATACATTGTCCTTTTTTGAATTAATTTATTGACTTTCTCCATTGTGATGGCTCTGCCAAATACTTTCTTAAATTTCTTTATGGACCAAGGTCACACTTATGTGCTGTTTCCTATAATCGTGTATGTAAGATTGCAATTAGATGTTCACAATCTCTGTATGTGTGAGTTTATTTTGTCACAGATGCTGTACTATGATGCGAGTTTGCATGGCTCAGAGAACAAGGAAAAGGTGAATTTTATGTCTCTAAAATATTCCCTTTTCTGAGTTTTTGTGACCTTGGAGGTGATATATGAAGACGTTGAGATTTGAGTTGTAAGGTCGCAGGCTCCACATGGGAACTCTGCAGAAATGTTCTAGTTGGTTGCGCTATTTTATACAACAGTTTAAGATGGTGATTTTGTTTAATTTAGATAAACATTGTAGTTCAGTACTTGTAACTCATCTAAAGGAAGATGAAGTGTTCTGTAACAGACCTTTTTTTTTCAGTGAAGAACAAATCTAAAGCTTTTTGCCATTAATTTATTATAAAAAACACCCGGTCTTCTGTGTTGTACTTGGTGCCTGAAAAATACACTGACTGTAGAAAAATGTACAGGCTATGACTGAAATAGTTGCATTTGTTGAACAACTTGGCCTCAGTTGGTTAAAAAAAAAAAGTAATGAGAAAATCAGTTTGAAAACCTGACAAGATGAAAAGCTTCCATTAGGAAATAAATGCTGGGATTCTTTGATTAGCACTGCTTGCTTGTGAGGTGCTAATATGTGGGAGTTTGCTTCATGTGGGGTCTCAGTTGGAATCCCTGTGTTAAGTACTGAGCTATATGATAGTTGTTTAGGAGTCTTGGATGGTTGTCGTCTGGTGTACTGGGAGGAATGTGACATTTTGGGGGAGAAAGAAAAACTAATAAGAATAATCAACAAGGAGGGACATGCAATTGAGCCTTGTGCTTACCCCATGTAAGACCACTGCTGGTGCCAGACAGCTATTGCAAGTTTTGCATGAGATGAAACATGATATGGGTAGGTAGAACAAACGATGTTAAGTTGTCTATCTCGCCTTCATTCTTGCAGGTTGGGTTCGTAGCCGATCCTCGGCTCTGACTCGGCCATCTTCAATAGCTCAAGAGCCGTTTACTAGCTCGAGGCTACCCCGTATCCCATGATGCCTGGCGCTACCTACCCAGATCTTGTTTGCCGCTTCAGCTGCGAGGTTGTCTTACTGGCTCAGGCTTGTATATTTTTATTGTATTTTCGATATTTACTTAAATTTATTTACCTAAATTTAACCTTTTTGTAGTGTACCTAAATTCCTTTAGTTGTGCTACCTTCCTATAGCAGTAGTATCCTGTTTTTGAAAACTCATTTTACTTGGAGACTTCCCCCCCTCTTTTCCCTTTCACGGTAGCCATTTAAATTAGAGGCTAACCTTCTATTTCTTTCTACTTTAAAAAAAAAAAAAAAAAAAAAATGTTTTTAGGTAGATTTGTTCTTCTTTTAGAGTAGTTTCTGTCTAGAATACTTAGACTTTATTTAATTTCAGTGTGTTTGTTGGGTAACTGTATAGTTTTATGTTAATTTAGTTATCCCTGCTAGCTTGTTTTCTTTTTGTGTGCGTGTTTGACCTTGGTCTGTGCTGTTAACATGTCCAAGGATACTAAAGTGTCCGGATTTAAGAAGTGTGACTCATGCTGTCAGAAGATGTCTCTGACAGATGGTCACACTTCTTGTGTCTACTGTCTGGGCGTGGTGCACCTGCAGGACTCTTGTTCAGTTTTTCATGCATTCAGCCCAAGAGTCCTGCAGGAGCGCAAAAATAAGTTAATCCTTCGGGGTTTGCTTAAGCCAAAGGATTCACCGGCCAAGGCTCAGCCTGTGAAATCCTCCAAGCCACCTAAGTCTTCGGCTCCTAGTTCTGAGCTGTCGTTGGGTGAAGCACTACCATCCACCTCGGGTCCAGCTGGATCCGATGTGCCTCCCTCCCAGTCGGCTCCAACACGTACTTCGGAGCCGTCTCTGAATCAAAAAAGATCTAGGTCTCCCTCCTTGGAGTCGATACCCT
Organism: Protopterus annectens; assembly: GCF_019279795.1. Taxonomy (NCBI): domain Eukaryota; kingdom Metazoa; phylum Chordata; order Ceratodontiformes; family Protopteridae; genus Protopterus; species Protopterus annectens. Next base: position 124,503,505 of record NC_056747.1, on the reverse strand, counting down.
CAGCTCCACGGTCACCTCTGCTCCAATCGGAGCGCAGTCATAGGTCCTCTCACTCCTCTCGGTCCTCTAGGCTTTCAGATCATGATTTGGAGAGAGTGGTCAGTAGGTTGTTGAAATCGCAGGCCCTAGCTAAAATATCCAGCCCCCCTCATCACGTGTCTGCTCCATCCACTGTCGGCTCCAATACCTTCTCCTTCGGTTCCGTCATCTGCTCCGATCCCTTCCATGGTACCGTCCTTGGAGGGATCTGGGCGCAGGGACTCCCTCGTTGGCTCCGAGGGGACAAGTGGCATCGGACACTTGTCCGACCCTGTTCTCCCCCTCTGAGCTTCGGTGCAGGTGAGCTCGGCTCCTACATCGGCTTTGGAGCCGTCCCCCTTGATGTGGGGAGGGATTCCGATTTCTTTGGAACCGGAGTCTTCTCTTCGTCCAGGCAGGGACTTCTTCGAGGTCATGAGGAGTGTGCTGGCCCCTGAGTCAGTCCCACGATCAACCCCATCGGCTCCTCCCCCTATGGTGCCTGCGTCTGCCTCTGCCCCTCCTCCTGACCCCAAGAGTGGGGAACCAGAGCTCCAGGGCACCCCTTTGGGTGTTTCTTCCTCTTCCGAGGCCTCCCCTGATCACTCAGAGGATCCACCTCGTAAAAGGAAGTGCAAGAGGAAGCACGTTGACTTCCCTGAGTCTGTCACATCAGATACCGACTTAGAGGATTTGGAAGGGTCCCCGAGATCCCCCTCTGAAGATGTCTCCTTTTCAGACATCTGTGAAATGCTTAAGCAGAGGGGGAACTGGAATACCCTTGCCCCTTCCTAGGATGAGTCTGTATTCCTGGACGTGTTTGGTTCCTGACCTTCCACCTCCTGGGTGTTCTCCGCCTTTTGACCCACTTATGTCTGTGGTGGCTCGGAAGGCGTGGTCAACTCCAGACACAGTGGAACAAACCCCCAGGAGACCTGCTAAATTTATAACTGCACCTCAAGACAAACAGTTTTTAACGAAGGGCGTACCTGTTGATGCCATGGTGGTAGCAGCAGCCAGAAAGAAGGAGTTGGCAGAAACTTCGTCATCTGTCCATCCACCTAACAAGGAGTCTAGGACTATGGACAGATATGGGAAGCGAATGTTTGCTTCAGCGACCTTCTCTATGAGGTCTCTGAATTATTTGTGCCATTTCACCCGCCTTCAGCGGGATGTCCTTAAAGAGCTTGGAGATACCCTCCAGGATCCGTCAGCTGAGGGGGCTCAAGCTAAGGTAGCCTCCCAGCTGGCGACTCTGAATTCACTTGTTAACTCCTCCATGAGGCTCATTTCTTATGCAGCCGATGGTGCGAGTAGAGCCGCAGGCACAGGTTTTGCCCTTAGGAGGCACGCATGGATGCGACTATGTAATTCTGCGGAACCCTTCAGAGCGTCTTTCACCAATACCCCCTTTGATGGTTCTGCTCTATTTTGAGCACAGGTGAAGGACACCCTAACCAGGTGTGAACAGGAAGGCAAGACTCTGCCGTGGGAGTCCGTTTTTCCACTCATTCCAGACCATACCCCAAGGGTCAGAAGAGTGGGAAGATGTGGTTCCAGAAATCCCAGGGAGCCTTGCCTGACGCATGTGGTGAGTTCCCCTCCAGGGGCAGAGGAGGGAACAATAACAGACGCCACCCTCGTGGCAGAGGGGGTCCGCAGAACCAGGCCAGCAGAGAATCCTTCTCTGAGAAGCCATTTCAGCATCCCTGAAGGGGGTTGCCCAGCTGCCCACCTCTGGAGGCAGTTGGGGGAAGGCTCTTGCTGTACCCCAAAGCCTGGCAAGACCTAACACAAGACAAGTGGGTACAGTTGATCATATCCGGAGGTTACAGAATTCCCTTTGCTTAACCCCCGTTACCGTCAAACAAGTCCCTTCCAGATGTTCCACCCAATCTAAGGGACCAAGCAGCCAAAGAAATTTCAAAGCTGCTACACAAAAGGGTCATCCAGGAAGTCCCAGCAGACCAGCTCGGATCCAGAACTTACTCAAGGTTCATTTTGGTACCAAAAAAGACAGGGGACTGGAGACCCATTCTGGATCTCAGCAGATTAAACAGGTCTGTACAAAGAACAAAGTTTTGGATGGTCACGCTCCAGTCCATTATACCCTTCCTGGGTCAGGACAATTGGATGTGCTCTGTAGATCTTCAGGATGCGTACTACCACATCAAAATGGACAGGCGCTCCAGAAGATTCCTTCGCTTCCAGCTGGGAGCCAGTCATTATCAGTTCAGAGCTCTGCCCTTTGGTCTCACCACAGCCCCCAGGGTGTTCACCAAATGCATGGCAGTGGTTACGGCTCACCTGAGACATCAGGGATTCCAGGTGTTTCCATATCTAGACGACTGGCTCCTCACTAACTACCACCAGGCATCATCTCCTGCAAGCCAGAGACTACACTATCAAAACTTGCTCCAGGCTAGGTATCACAATAAATTTTGAAAAATCTGCATTGTCGCCCTGTCAACATATCACTTATATAGGCACAAATTTAAATACAAGGAACATGTTTGTGAGCCTTCCACCACACAGGGTATCACTAATTCGCCAGCAAGTGCAGATTTTATTAACATACAAAAAGACTCAAGTCAGGTTCGTCCTCCGAACACTGGGTTCCATGGCATCAGCAATTCTTCTTGTTCCCCTAGCCCGCTTTCATATGAGAATCCTCCAGTGGCTCCTATTCACACAGTGGTCCTTCCAACAGCTTCCCATGTCTCACAAGAGTATGATCACAGAAGCATGCAAGAAGCACCTCGCTTGGTGGATGGTCTCCCCATCAGTGTCCCAGGGCAGACCATTTGTGCTACCCCCCTCCAGTCGCCACAGTAACCATGGACGCCTCCCTGATAGGGTGGGGGGGGGGCATTATCAGGGCAGGACAGTCCAAGGCACCTGGCAGCCTCACGAGTACCATCTGCATATAAATGTCTTGGAGATGAGAGCCGTGCTTTTAGCGTTGCAAGCCTTCAGGACTCTCTCCCTCCCGGGACCGTTGCAATTCAAACGGACAATATGTCAGTGGTGTGGTACATCAACAAGCAGGGCAGAACCAGGTCTTATCCTCTATGTCGAGAAGCACTCAGACTCTGACAGTGGGCGATCTCTTCCCAGCATTTTCTGATCGCAACGCACATCCCTGGGAGGTCCAACGTCATCGCAGACAGGCTCAGCAGAGCAATTCTCATGCCTCACGAGTGGTCTCTGAATCAGGTAATTGCGGAACAGATCTTTCGCAATTGGGGCCAGCCTTGCTGCGACCTTTTCATCACACCCTTAAACAGCAAGTGCAGCAATTTCTTCTCCCTTCTTCCACTTCCCGGCCACTCCCCCAGAGACGCTGTAGTCCACGATTGGCCTCGGGGACTTCTTTACGCTTTCCCTCCATTTCCCCTAATACCCAAACTGATACAGAGAGCAACTGCGTTGGGTTGCAGAATGATCCTCATTGCCCCTTACTGGCCTCGACAGATATGGTTCCCATTCCTGCATCATTGCCTTCTCAATCAGCCTTGGATTCTGGATCTTATTCCAGATCTACTGATTCATCAGTCGGGCAGACTGCATCGATCCCTTCAAAAACTCCAGCTCTCACAGCTTGGTTGCTCCACTTCCGACCTTAGCCAGGCCTCCTAATATTTCCTCCTCTGTGCGTGAAATTATTGTCTCATCACACAAATCCACAACTAGGAAAACTTATGCTAGCAAGTGGAAACGTTTTTCTTGCTGGGCAGAGGCTAAGAATATAGACCCCTTTTCAGCCCCTGTCCACGAGATTTTGGAATTTTTAGCGGAACTCTTTCATTCTGGTTCCGCTTCTGCTACAATCAGGGTTCAGTTAGCTGCCATTTCGAATTTTCACATTGGGTTGTCTTCTAACAACATTATGTCTCATAAGCTGTGTAAAGCCTTCCTCAAAGGAACCACTCTGCTTAGGCCCCCAGTGAGTGATCCTCCACCTCTGTGGGATCTAAATTTGGTACTAGCTTCCATAATCTTGCCACCTTTTGAACCTGCAGCATCTTGCTCCATTAAGTTTTTATCCTGGAAGACTCTCTTTCTGGTAGCCATTACTTCTGCCAGACGCGTTTCGGAGCTTCAGGCTCTATGTATTTGTCCTCTGTACTTAGTTTTTCATAACGACAGGGTCGCTCTAAGGACCAGTCCTTCCTTCCTTCCTAAGGTCTGTTCGCAAAATAATTTAAATCAGTTCATAGACCTTCCTGTGTTTTTTCCTAATCACACCAACAAGGCAGAATATAAATTGCACCAGTTGGATGTTCACAGACAACTGCGTTTTTATTTGCATAGGACAAAGGACATCAGGAAGTCGGACCAACTTTTCCTTTCCTATGCTGAGGGCAGACAAGGCCTTCCAGTCTCAAAAGTAACCCTGTCTAGGTGGTTGTCTCACATTATTACATTCATTTACCAGTTGAGAAACAAAGAATTATCTATCAAACCAAAAGGCCACTCTACTAGGGCCTTAGCCACCTCGGTGGCCTTCCAGTCTAGGTTGCCCATGGAATCTATCTGTGCAGCTGCTACGTGGGCTTACCCACATACCTTCATCTCTCATTATAAACTAGATATCTCCTCCAGAAACAGAGCTGATTTTGGTTCCACTGTTCTGAAGAGTTTGTTTCAATGCGCCACCCAGGATAGTAGGTGCTAGGGACGCTGTCCCAACCAGCAAGAATGAAGGCGAGATAGACAACTTAACATAAAGAAGTGATGTACCTACCATAACGTTCCATGTTAGTTGTCTTCTTCTCGCCTTCTTTCTTGCGTCCCACCCTCCATCCCCCTATCCTAGTGGATCAAGAGGAGCTCCCTTTTTCAGATTTCATTGGCTGAACCTTCTCTGGGTGTCCTTTTTCTGCTTAGATAGCTTCACAGCTAGGCCCAAGAGCTACTAGAGCAGAATTCTTCCTTAATTATGTCTGGAATAGCTTTATCAAGCGAGATCTGGGTAGCTAGCACCAGGCATCATGGGATATGGGGTAGCCTCGAGCCAATAAACAGCTCTCGAGCTATTGAAGATTGCAGAGTCGAACCCAACCAGCAAGAAAGAAGGCGACAAGAAGACAACTAACATGGAACGTTATGGTAGGTGCATAACTTCTTTTTATTTAATGTCACAGGGACTCTTCCACCCAGAAAAAGTACTAGTCTGTTTTGTTGCATTTTGGCATCAGCCTCTTAACTGTCATGTAATTTGGAGAAGTGATGTTGAGTGTAGTTCGACTGTGTTTAACTGGGTCTGTACCACTTCAGCTAAAATTCAGTTCAGCGAACAGCATTTTTGGTTCACGTACATCAAACAAGCCGTTCGTCTAACTGTTCATACTGCAATCGTGATACAATGAAGATAAGGAAATTTGCCCTTTCCTCACTGTAGTGCGATCTCTGAGTTGGTATATGTAATTAGTGGTGATTGTGGGGGACACAGCCCCCGTACAAGACCAGATTTAGATGAACGGCAGATTTCAATGAACGGCATTTCCGATGTAATATTGTTTGCTGAACTGTCACTTTGCTGAAGTGATATAGACCTGTTTAACTTGTATATGGGGTTATGTATGTGACATCTGTGATAATTCTTGAAATATTGATGTACATAAATGTAGAAATAGTTCTGTAGAATGTAGACTAAGAAAACATATAGTACAGTTTGAAACTGAAATTCATTAAGAAAATTAGAACTAAATTGTAAAGTAGAATTGGTAAAGAGTACAAGGCTAGGCAAATGAGAGTTGTAAAAATGAGTGTGCGAAGAAGGAAAGATAATCAAGCATAAGAGAGGATGGTTGTGGTAGGCTACATGTGTAGGTTGTATAGTTGGGCACCACTGTTACGTGAAAATGGTTAAAGTTCGTCATCTTCACATTGTATGGGTAAGAAAGACTGATCTTTAAATAGTTGCATGTACCCCATGTCTGTTTGCCTAGTCTTGATATACCCGATATACTCGGATGGGTATTCTCTCAATGCACTAAGCGGTATTGATTTCCTAGACACTTAGAGTGATCAGGAACATTTCAGCTGGCAACATCCTTTATAGAATGCTGTTAAAGTGGTAGTAACTGCAATTACGGGGGATAAAGATGTGGGGAAAGATAGTTATGGCCTTGGTTTGATATGTGGTAGTCACATTGACATTTACAAGGCTTATGCCCTTTCTTTTACATAAAATGTGGGTATTTTTTTGTGACAGCTGAAAGAAGATTAGGAAGAGACCGTGAGCAGTGGGAAACCTGGGGCCTTCTTGGGAACACACATGCTGTTGTGTGGGACAGCTGGGAACTGCTTGGGAGTACATTTGTTGATGTGTTGGACAAAGGGGGCCTGTTTGGGAGCACATGTGCTGACATATGCGGTACAGCCACGCCCTGCTTGGGAGCACACGTGCTGACGTGCGGGACAGCCGGGCCCTGCTTGGGAGCACATGTGCTGATGTGCGGGACAGCCGGTGCCTGCTTGGGAGCACACGTGCTGACGTGCGGGAAAGCCGGGGCCTGCTTGGGAGTACACGTGCTGACTGTATTTCATGACAGTGAAAGTCAAAAACACGTGACACTGCAAAGCATCTGAAAGTGAGATTACTCAGTTGTATAAATTGGTCTTTTTTGTTACTTGTAAACAATATTCAGATGAATATTGGAATGAAATGTTGATGGATGTACTTTGTACCACATCTAAACGAAGACTGTTGCAATAAAATCATAAGCAATACATTTTAACTTTTTGCCACATTTGCTGATCAAAAAACTACACTGGACAAGAATGTGAAGAGATTAAGCTTTGGTATGCATTGCTTGCTAATTTTTTTTTTTTTTTTATAGGTAAATGGGTGGGACATGACAATGGTGACACATGATCAGGCACGGAAACGTCTTACAAAGTCAAATGAAGACGTGGTGAGGCTTCTGGTGACCCGAAAGTCTTTGCAGGAGGCTGTTCGAAAGTCAATGATGTCCTAACATTGTAAATGAAGATGATATGGAAAGAACCAATAACTGCAGTGTGTATCATACCTTTGACAATACACGGACTCCCTAGTAATTTGCACTGGTTGGATTGTCAATACCTCTAGAAACTGATTACTTTTTTAAATGACAATAACACTAAACTTAACTGGATTATGTGTAGAAATCCTGACCACCTACACCAGGGGTCTCAAACTCAGATGACCCTGAGAATTGTAGGATGAGTATCAGCACTCTCAGCCAGGGACCATTGTCTCGAAATATCATTGTGGCTGTTAACATAGTGCAGTACTTCTTTCACCTTGAATTTTCTTTGAGGGCTGCTTGGAGCCCGATGGCCCTGACTTTGAGATCATTGTCCCATGTGTACTTATATGATGCTGCATTTTAAGGACATAGTACTATCTAGAAAATTTTGTTAGAAAACCATTAAATTCTTGCCATATTAAAATAAACACTTCCCCATATTAGTGGGTGTCTCTTTCCTAATTTTATCAAGGCCTTTTTCTTTTATGAGCTTTGAAATCATTCTTTATTACAGCCATGAATATATAGGTATATCTGTGTAATTACTGTACAGGTGTGTTGGTACACCTCATATTGAATGTAAAGTGTAAACCCCTTAAGTTCACAGGATGTGCTATTGATTCTATGTAAGGAAATGTATTCAGTTTCAAAACATTCCATATGTAAACATTTTGATGATGAATTTGATCTCTGAGTTGTGCTTTTAAACTTTTTCTTTCTTTTTTTTTTTTGTATACATGCAGAGGGCTCTGGTTCATGAATTTTGTGATTATTTTGTTGGTTCATACAAAAATGCAGCATGTAGGGTTGCCAACTCACAGGCATTGTTTCTAGGTTTGATTCCAGTCTAACCTTCTGTACAGATAAGAGATGATGTCTCAGAGCCCATACGTTTTTGTTGCCCATCCATAGAACATGCCAGTATGTGAATTATTGATTCTTTAAATTGACTGTGTGTAAACATCCTGCAGTGGACTGACATCCCATACAGATGTGGTGGTTCTCTGCCATATGCTTGCTTCTCAGTAGGCTGGGTGCCTTGTGCAGCCCTGAATGAGGGGAGGTAAACTAGGTATCCAAAAGAATGAATGGAACTTTTCCTTATAGCTGACTATATTAATTTTAGTTGTTTGTAGTTTATTGCATGGAAAATGCATGTATCTCTGATATATGCAGTAGTCATATGTTCACAGCTTCACAACACAAACACTTTGTGAATAGTAACACATCTGCTGCATCAACAGTGAGATGTTAAATGAACATTACTATAGCCAAGAGCCTTGGAAAGAGAAGATGAAAATGTATTATACCTTTTAAAGTTCCCTTTCTAATCTTTACTATGCAATATTCCCTCTCATTTGCACTTGTCTAGCTGGGTATATGTAATTATGCTAATTATTCTGTGGTTAGCATTGCTGCACAACAGCAGTTCTGCATTTTGAGTCTTGGCTAGGGTGCCTTTTGGATATCATCTACATGTCCTGTGTGTGCCTTTGTCAGTTGCTTATGTTCTCCACTCCACCCCTTGTCCAGTATGTGCCATTGTAAACTGGCAAGATAGTGTGTGCTTCCTGCAATGGGCTTAGCACCCTGTCTGGCTTACTTTCTTTGCTTTGTGCCCACTGAGTATGTACATAGGCTCTGCGTACCCTATCATTCCAAATTGGATTAAGCAGCCAATATAAGAATGAATAAGCATCACATGATCAGTAAAGAATTAGTCAAAGTAATTCATTTAGTCAACTTCTGGAAGGGTGTGCACACATCCCAGTGATAACTAGAGCTCTTAAGTTTCACCTACCATGATTTTCAATTTATTTTTAGTTCAAGAGATTCAGTGATGTAATCTTGTTTTAATTGCAGATGCAGTCTGCACACCAGTGTCTTCAGTAAATCCATTATAATGTTGCAAAGAATAGTAATAAAAACATAATTTAGGTTGGCATTTAGAGTACTGAAGCTGCCATTTTAATATTAAAGATCTCCTCACTATAATTTAAGTTTCACTGCTGAGTATTTGGTAATATTTTTTCAGTAAATATTTACTGAAACTTCTAAAGTGTGTGCCTTGAAGGGGATCATGAACAGATGTGCCTGTTTCCACTGTATTGGTCTGTAAACAATTGGGCCTTGTAATGTTATGATGTTGTGTGCACTAGAGGTCTGAGCCACACAATGACAACAGACCAAATAAAGTGGTTAACTTTGTAGTCAGACAGTAGGTATTTTACTCCTTTCTTCCTGTCAAGTGAATTTTTTACTGCAATTATGGATTCTTTCACATTATCAGTCACCGTGCATTCTACTAAGACAAATTCAAATACACACTAGTCAGGTACCTTTGCAATCCATATGAATTTTATGACCATAATTAGAAAAGATCCATGTCTGTAGGTCAGCAAATCTTTTAACAGAGTGCCAATCCATAGGGGAAAAAATGGCCAAAACAACTGTTGATGCCCCTGAAACATAGTTTATTTTTGCAGGTAGCAAACCCTTTTGCACCCCTCTTGTGGAAGGGCCCCCTCACTACCCAAACTTTAAATGTACTCCATGGTCCCATAATAGTGGAGAGAAAAAAGAAAACTCCACCGTCTATGGAAGTTTTGGACAGTTTCCTTTGGTGCAGCTACAGTCACTTAAATGGTTGTTGTTCCAACACATTTGTAATTAAAGATATTTCTAGAAGACTCCATGAGTTTGTACTTACTACAGACATTATATGTAATGCACTCCAAATCATGAAATGTTTAGGCAGATCAGAAATCCTTGGTACATTGACTTGACTTCAGTCAAATGACAACAGTTTAATACTTTCATTGGAAGGAACTGCTACTCAAGTGCATTTCTTCTTTCCTTCAGGTGGTCTAGTTTTAGTGCAGAGTATGCTGGGACTGGCTTTGATAGCTATATAATGGCCCACAGAACCAAAGTCTTTTTAACCTTTTTTCACCAGTGCTGTGCACATACTTCAAATTATTAAATTTTTAATTTATAAATCATCTTTGATTGTACATTGGAAAATGTGTAACTGTTTTGTAACATTTGTCATGGACTCCAAGATAACTTCCAACATTTTGTTGTCGCTGTTCTGAAAATAATCGAACCATGTTCCAATGTCAAAGTTGCTGTCTTTCGAAACAAAACTGTAACACTTAAAAATGCTTAGTATTTGCATAATTGTTAATAGATGAAGGTGCAGCTGTTGGCAACTGACTTAAATCCACACAACACTCATCTCAAAACTAGTGTTTCCAAGGTATTGTTAGGGGCACTCAGGATATAGTCATATTATTTACCTTCTACCCATTAGTGCTGTCATGGCTGTCGTGGTGAGTGGGCGGGGATGGATTTTTTTAGCCTGTTACCAAACAGTACATACCTTTGTGTAGAGGGGGAAAAGCACCTCCTGTAGCGACAGGATATGGCAAGAAAGCCATATAATTAACTTAGCATGGGGGTGTTAATATAACTTAATGGAATAAAACTATTGTAAACATGCCTGGGCTGTTTTAATTTAAATTCTAGCATGTATTATTGTTCAAAATTAAATAAAAAATGTGTATGCTGTGATGTACATAGCATATCCCTTCCTCAGTGTTTGAACAGCACATGCCCAGCAGGGTTTTTATGTAGTTGAGCAAATTCAGAAGTCTGTGTGTAGAGGATTTCTGTGTCATTTTAATGACGTCTGTATCTCCACTTCATTGGCGCATGTCATTCATAAACACTGGAAGTACATGTCTCTGTCTAGCTACCCCTCTTAGTCTGATCTAGCTTAATAGGTGTGACTCGGGGGGGGTACAGTCTATATTTCCTTTACATATAGCTTCACTTGGGAACTGGTAGCTGCAGTGAAGTTGCTCTTTTTATTGATTCCTGTTAAGTTATCTGTACTGTTTTAGGATCCTGTTTGATTATTTGTGCTTACAGTTTTGCATAATGGGATGTATTTGCTTTGATTGATTAACAGTGCATAGTTTTTAACTGCATGGTAAAGTAGGATATTTTGCTCATGGTGCAAGTTTTCTTGTTTAGGGTGGGAAAAATTCTTATCAGTTAACTGCACCCAGGTCGTAAGTCAGCATGTTATGTAAACATCCACATTTAAAAAAAAATGTTTTAAACAGTGAAAGGGAGTTCTAAAATATACGAATAAATTGATAGAATGATCCCTGTTGTACTGTGTACAGATTACCTTAACACACTTAAGAAAATTATTTTTGAATTGATTTTCTTGTGTTATAAACATTCGTGACATATTCATTGTCAGGAAGGCTGTTTTGTACCTGTAAGAACTAGTTCAAAACCTAGTGTAGTTTATTGACTAAATGTAGCCTAGCAAGGAATGTTGAATAGCTTATTTTGCTTAAGCTCACTGAAGCTGGGAACTTTGACTCACTGCTGTTTCACAAGGAACTTTGGCATTCTGCTGTTCGTCTGTTCCACAAGGAACTTTGGCATTCTGCTGTTCGTCTGTTCCACAAGGAACTTTGGCATTCTGCTGTTGGTCTGTTCCACATTGATATTCTAATCAGACGTGATTCATTCGGTCAACTGACATTCCGTGTAAGCAGTTGGGTCTACATCGTAAGCCAATCTGATAAGGGAACCTGGCTTTATGGCAGTATGCACCTACTTGGTCACCAAATGTAAATGTTGTTTTGATAATATGTAAATTATGCAGAACACTTCGCACTCCTTGAACTTTGTGCAGACATTTGTTTAAAAATTCAGTAAATTTATAACCAAGTTTTTCACTGCCAATACCAGTGTTGATGTGTTTTTTTTTCTTATCAATACAGCAGTAACTGATTAATCTCTACATTTTAGTTATTAAAACTATGCTTATTGTCTGCTCCAAATATTGTACACTTCTATGCAAAACTGACATGGTCATGCATTGTTCTGTGACATGGAGTATCAGTTCATGTTGTCTTCACATTACATTGTGTTCTTTCTAGAATATTTACTACTGTTTTTGAAAGCTGACCTACAATAAACATGTTACTTCTGTTTTGCTCAATAAATATGTATTATGTTACAGTGCCATTCCCTCTAAACTGCTTATATTTTACTATTTACAAAATGCATTGCTAGGTCATTTGTCTGTGTTTATAAGGCAGGTAATGGTGGTGTGAATTAAAACAGACAAGATCCTGTCATTAAAGGACAGCTTAGTATTTTTGTTGATTAACATGCATGTGTAGGAGATTGTTGTAGTAGCAGACTAGCATCGCAGTATCTAGGGAAATATATAGGGAAGTATATTTCCCTTTGAACCATGCAAAAGATCTCTTCAGCAACTAATAGGTTCATAAGAGATCATTAAGCTGATGGCGTAAGAGCCCTTACAAGCCTAGCCAATATAACCCAATTTTACCCAATAAATGGTCTCCAAGGGCCTAGAGGATGGCATAGGTTTGTGGCTATGCTATGGGTATTACCCCTGTCCATAAGGGATGTAGTTTCTACCTCAGGAGTGAATTTGCGATTCCTCATCCATTGGTCCAAGTTGCATTTGAAGAGGGCCAGGGAAGAGCTCTGCTTAACGTGAACAGGAAGCCTGCTCCAAAGAAGGGTTAATCTCTGAGACATGCATATATAGCTCTTCAGCATGTTCTGCTTGAATCACAGACCAGGTTTAGATCCCTAGACCTGGTGACCTTCATGCTGTTTTGCAGATGTGCAACAGCTCCATCAGGGCTGGATTCGTGTGTGCCTTGTAGGTTAAGCATAGATCACCCCTTAATAGTCTGTAGGAGAGAGAGTAAAGGGATACGGCTTTTAGTCTGGCCACATAGGACATGTTATTTACACCCTGTATTTTCTTTGTAACCTCTGAGGTCACTGCACCCATTGTGTCTTGTCAAGTACATTCCAAATGGCGCATTGTACTCCATTATTGGTCTAATGAGGGATGAGTACACTGGGACTATTAACATCCTTGGATTTGGAGTGATACCTTTACTTATAAGCTGGCCAAATAGGACTTCCTCATTCCTGTGGACACATGGTGGTCAAAGTTCAGACTACTACCTGTCTACCTAGATCTCTCACTTCTGAGTCTACTCTTAGGGGTATGCTGTTGATGTTGTAATCTGCAGGGGTATTTGGCTTCCCAAAGGCTATGATGATGCACTTTTTCACATTTAATTTTATTCCATGGCACCAATCACCAAGCACTAATCTTTTGCCTGATTTAGACCCTTCTGAAGCATATCTACATAATTGGGGGATTTGGTGATTACCCCCAGCTTGCAGTCAACAGCAGACTTTGTCATCCAAATGCCTTCCACATTAGCTTTGAGTTCAGAGAAGTGTATTCAGAATAAAAGTGGTCCCAGCCTTTTGGCGCACCACTAGTAACGGGCCTCTTACTGGATCAGGATTCTCCCACTTTAACAACATGTGTCCTGTCCATGAACCAACTGGCTATTCATCTGGTGAAGTAGGGATTTATGCCCAGTTTTGTGAGTTTATTTATGGGTTCCTATCAGATAGTCGAACTTCTGCAAGTTCGAACCTCATATGGTCGAGACCGTAAGTTTGAGCGTTTCATCAGAAATCTCCGTAGGGGGAGGTTTCCGTTTTGTTCAATGTGGTGCAATCTCGGAGTTTGTATATTTAAGTAGTGGGGATGTGGGGGGTGCAGGGGGGCTGCTTACAACAGTTTATTTTGTTTTATTTTATTTATTTTTTTGTATTTTATCCATAGTCAGAGTTTTTAACTTCGAACAGGATAGTTCGAACATTCCATGTTCAAAGTTATTAAACTTCGACTATGTGATATAGACCCTTTATTTATACCACCAGAGTGGGGAATTGTCATATTCCTTGGCCAGGTCAAAGTAGGCAATATGCACTGCTTTACCCTTCTCAAAGAAATTCACCAGGCTTAGTAGGCATAACCTGCACTTGACAAAGCTGAAATGGGTTGGGTCCAGTGTTTGGGGGTTTCATGTGTTAGGTCCATGATTATTCTTTCCACGGCCTTTCAAATAAAACTAGACAACTTTTTGGGTCTGTAATTTCCTGGATCAGTTGATGGTCCTCTTTTTATGCAGAGCTATGACTGTTGCTGTCCTCCATGTTACCAGGTCAAAGCTGGTCTGGAGGCTGTGGTTAAATAGAGATCCTTATGGGCTTGATAGATCCTGATTCAAGCTGTTTAAGAGGCAACGTAGTATATCATCGGGACCCATCCAAGCCATGTTTTTAGCTTTAGAGAGCGCAGTGGCTACCTGTTATGTGATGATTGGTGGGGGAATGGTGGAAGGTATTTCTTGGGGGATAACCGGGGTGATGGGGAAGTGAAATTTGAGCTGAATTTATCAGCCAACAGACTTCCTATATCTTTTGGCCGATTATAGCTGATGCCGTATACAACTAATTCTGCACATTGTTGGGTGTTGCTGTTAAGATTGCAGACAGAACTGAAAAATGCCTTATGGCTTTCCTTAGCTTGGATAATTGTTTTTCCTCAAAACCTGCTTTTGAAGACTTGCCTGGTTCCCAGATTTCCTTCTTTAGACTAATGAAGTTTTTACTTGGTTGTGCACACTCTCTTACGTCTCTACAGGATTTTTTCTTTCTTTTGATGTACAGTCTATTAATATCAGGGGTCCACCAGGGTAGCTTGGTTTTTGCAGTTTGACTTAGGCTTATTTTGGTCTGGTACTGCTGTTTTCTATGCAGTTGTTTATATGGTCGTACCGGACATTTGTGCATGCCTCGACATAGGCTTCTGTGGTTGGGGAGAGCTTGGAAGCTAGCTATGCAGTCACTTAATAGGAGGTAGTTTGCCTTAGAGCAGTTCAGGTTTTTGGGGTTAGGTGGAGGGTCTTACTTAACGTGCATTTCAAGAGAGGCCACTTTGTGATCTGCTCTAACCAGTCAGAACATCACTCTTGGGGGTGCAGTGCTCATCCATATTTGTAAGTACCAGGTCCAGGATATTTGTGCCACAGTGGCAGTGCAGATTAGCTGCTCCAGGTCATGTGAGTTAAAGAGCACTATAGTAGTGTATAATGTTTTGGCCAATGTCTAAAAGCCTAGTGGTGACTGGTGAAGACTATCCCTGGCAAAGCAGAGCGGTCTGTCATCCATGTTCTCCTAGGCTGACAAGTATTGGATCCCTTTAAAATTACACCAATAGTTAAGCAAATTGTTAGTCATTTTCTGTTGGTATTGTGGCATCATCCTTGGGTATGTCATAATGCTGTTCAGTGCTAGGCTTATACCCGCCTGTGACACACATTCTGAGGGCTCAGTCATGTCTCTCTTCATAGAGTCCGTGGAGGCAAGTCTGTGGTCATTTATGCCCACATAGTCTATAACGGAGTCATACTGGTACTTGGGGTTAAGTAACTTGAGTGCTTGCATGATCTGGCAGATCATGTCCTGACAGGCAACTAATTGTGACCTTATCCAGTCTTGTAGGAGGTACATCATCTCTCACAATGAGTCTACTATGACCAAAATATTGGGTTGTGGGGTGTTTCACATTATGGGTTGGTAGTTGAAACACAATGAGATGCGGTTTTGTGTGTTATGATGGGACTTGTGTTGTGTGCATGCAGAGGTTCTCAGGACTGTGCCTTAGAGGCCTTTGAGGTAAGTTAGATGCGAGCACCTCCACATATGTGGGTCTATGTGTCTGGTCCTTTGTAGGTGAGGTGAGTGGTGTGTGTGTGTCGCTGACAACCTGTTTGTTGTTTGTCTATGTATGAGATTTTAGCCTCCAGTGTCATTGTGTAGTTACATCTCTCACTTGCTGTATTTGTTTAGATGCCCCTGCCCACCAAGCTAGATGCAGAGATAGGAAAGTGCCTCTCCATGGTTGCAGGTCCTAATGTATACTTGGCATGCGTGGAGGGTGTTTGCAACTGGAAGAAGGATGGGTGCTCATTTGGTGTAATCTACAACTAACCCATCCAGCAGTGCTGCCCAGCGCCCAAACCATATTCTGTTTGAGCAGTGATAGTACTGTTGTAATGTAATCTAGACCTAAACAGTCTCAACTAAAAGCGGCAATGCTGCTCACCTCACAGACTGGTTGCTCCCTGAGTAATGGTGGGACTGAGGTAAAATTCCAAGGTAGTATTTTATTTATAGGGAAATTACAACTTCTGGTGATTGCATATATACAGGGCTCCATTAACTGCCATTGCATCAAGAGCAGCTTCACTAAAGCAAGAGGTTTCTATACGAGCAGAAAAAAAGCAAGTTTTGCACCAGCTATGCCCCAAGGCCAATCAGGTAAGCATACCATAAGCTTTCCACCAGCAATTCCCAGCTCCTATAGGTGAAATCAGCCCCTCCTGCAACAAGAATGCAGACTTTGACCCTATTAATATAAAATGACTGGTTTGGAGCCCAGATGTTAGAGATGACTAATGCTAACTGGAAAATACTAGATATAGTATAATTAAATGCAGAACAACTAGAAAATGCAACTTAAACTTTAAAGAAGTGCAAGAAAACTATATACATAGCACAGAAGTCTTTCACAGTATAATGGAAACAAGCAATGCAAGTGCAAAATGATGCAGGATTTTGTTTTTCTTGCCATGGATGGATTCAGATGTTAGCAAACTCTCTTAGTCTCTGGTGTCATCGCCAAACAAAGGGCCACTCTGAATAATGGTGTTCTGTGACCGTCACTACTTTCCATTAGTGAAATTGGCAGGTAAGATGTTGTGGTAGTTAATACTTTACTATTTCAGCCCCATCATTGTATGGCAGCATACACTTGAATGCAGCATAGGTTTATAGGTAAATATTAGGTAATCAAATCAATTTGCAGACTATTGCAAGCCTAGCCAAAAACCCCTAGGCAGGTGTTCCCTCAAGCTTCAAGAAGGGCAAGACAACAGATAGGAAAATTGAATGTAGTAAGGGACAGAAGATTGCTCAAGGGATGTAGTAAGGGACAGAAGATTGCTCAAGGGATTTGTTGGAACATAAATCTAGCACACCAGTGTATTTTATCTGCTAATAAATGTTTAATTCCTTTAACCAGATATTTGAGAAGAGATTTGTCTGTGAACTAATATGTCAAAAAGGTTTGGATTTCTCATGGCGCTTGAAAGTCTAGACATACATCCATGGAGTAATCCATAAGAGACTCATAACCAAGACAAGACTGCTATTCTGTCCTGATAACCAAGATCTCTAGACCCCTGATTTTCAGTTATGACTGAGGTCTGCAAAGTAAAGCTATATGTTTAGATAAATACATACCAAAAGCTTCATTATATTCAATAACGGTCAAAATGAGAGTGCTTAGACCCTTATGACAGTGTCTAATAATTTGAGGACTGTCAACCTATATGGTATATAAAAATGTGTACCAAGCTGAACTTTGCTCCACTTGTTTTACATTTAATTTGAGATGATTATCCTTGCATCCAACCATTAACATGGTCTGACTTGTGTTGGAGCAGTTAAATTAGTGGAAGATTGGATAAAAAAAATCCAATTTTCATTGTCTGCAAACTTGGGTAACCATAGCCCAGGAGTGCTGGCCTGAAATTCTGAGACATATATGCCTAATGCCCAGCACTGAATCCTGTGGTACATTGGCAACTTCTTTGCTTTCAGAAGTGCAACAACTGTATGGATTCTGTCAGACGACCATCAAGCTGTCCACTACACCAAAGGATTTAGATTCAGATTTACAAGAATGTCAGTAATGTTTTTATGGAGAATAGTGTTAGACCTTGGCCAGGGCTATATATGATGTATGCACTACATCTGTTACTTTCCTTCCTTTGAAGATATGGAGATTTTCCTTTTTTTAACCAGAAACATCTTTATTAAATTATCATTTATGACATAGGCAATCATATATTTATATAAATGAAAACAGACCATATTGACATAATTTTATTTGCAGACATTATAGATCACTTATAAATTATCCAGTCACTGTCAGTCAGTTACATAGCTCATTCGGATCCTGCCTTCTTTTAAACTTCATTCCTCCTCTGCATGTAAGTGTGTAGCTCTGAAATACCCCTTCAAATCGGGTTATCACAAACCACCCTGTTCTATGGGAAGAATCAGCTTATCCCACTTGACTCTTGCCATCTTCCCCTCCCAGATAAAAATCCTTCAGCTCTTTATTAATTGCGATCCACAATTTCTCCTCTGGTTGAAAAAATATGCCTGACCTGTGTATAAAAAATTAAAAGGATTAAAAACATTTTAACTGCTTGTATCTTGCTATCCATATCCATAAAACAGAGCTTCCAGTTTCTCATCTTTCGTATTGTCTCTTGTTTAATCTCTTCACACCACTGCCGCACCAGAATCCTTTTTAATCCATATTTCTAAGTACTTCATTTTATCATGCCCTCATAAATATGGATTTTGCTGAAACAATTTGTATGTGGGTACATAGTTGACTGTTATTGCCTTTGTTTTAGCTTTATAAATTTGTATCACAAAGACTTTAGACAGTCTCAAAATGTTCCACAACACTGAAATGTCTTTCTGGTTTTATCTGCAAATAAAGCCTACTATACTTGACTACCATACCAATTATATCATTGAATTTGAGTCCCTTATTTTCTTTGCCAATGAATCTAAATGTAATGGAAGTAACAAAGGGGAAAGGGGACATACCTGGCTTGTTCCTCGTCTCAAAGAGAAATTATCAGAGAGGAACCAACCCACTTTGTCTCCTCCGGTCCCTCATATATCCTCCTTTTCAACTTTGTAACTTTATCAGGGAAGTCAAATGCTTCCATTGCCCTGCTTATAAACTCCCAGCTTATTCTGTCAAATGCTTTCTCTGCATCAAGACCCACCAATAACAGTGGTATTTTCTTACTTTCTCCTTCCTTCTGGATCATCATTGTTCATAATGTTGTCAAATGTTTGCCTCCACAGAACCACCTTGATCCATATCTATTAATTTTGGCATCACCTTTACCATTCTTTTAGCCACTGTAGATGTAAACACTATAATCATAGTTTAGGATTGAAATGGTACTGTATGAAGCTGGTCCTGATGGGTCTTTACCCTCCTTTCTTCCAGGATGTTGGTGCTTCTCCTTTTCTTAAAATACTGTTAAACAAAAACTTCCAAATTTTTCATTTTTTTTTCCTCCTAGCTTTCACACGTGCACAGGAATAACAACTATTCCTGAAGACTTTCCTGTAGATTGCATCTCCTATCCTGGTAGTAATTGAGCCTCATAAATGACATAGTAAATTTTTCCTTAAACATTTCTATTTGTACATTTTTTTTTATTTCCATATTTCTCTGCTTTATAACCCAGACACTGGGGATGCACAAGCCAGTGCATTTCTTTGCGCCGGTCCCAAGCCCAGATAAATGGGGAGGGTTGCGTCAGGAAGCACATCCGGTGTAAAATTTTGCCAAATCATGCATGCGGACAACAGTACAGATATACACACCAGATCAGTCGAGGCTCGGGTTAATGACCGCCACCAGTACTGTTGGCCAACAGGGTGCTGGCAGAAATTGGGCTACTGTTGGCCAAAGGAGGAGAAGAGGAGGAAGGCATACCCGAAGGCAGGTAAAGGCTAGGACTGTGGTAGTGAAGGTCGGAACTTTGAATGTTGGCAGTATGACTGGTATAGGGAGAGAGCTAGCTGATATGATGGACAGAAGGAAGGTTGGTATATTGTGTGCGCAAGAGACCAGATGGAAGGGGAGCAAAGCTAGGTGTATCGGAGGTGGGTTCAAATTGTTTTATCATGGTGTGGATGGGAGGAGAAATGGTGTAGGGGTTATCTTGAAGGAACAGTATGCTAAGAGTGTTGGAGGTGAAGAGTGTCAGATAAAGTGATGTTTATGAAGCTGGAAATTGATGGTGTAATGATGAATGTTGTTAGCGCATATGCTCCACAAGTTGGGTGTGCGATGCATGAGCAAGAAAACTTTTGGAGCGAGTTGGATGAAGTGGTGATGACTGTACCCAGGGTGAGAGATTGGTGATTGGAGGAGATTTCAATGGGCATGTTGGTGAAGGGAACAGAGGGGATGAGGAAGTGATGGGGTAGGTATGGTGTTAAGCAAAGGAATGCAGAAGGTCAGATGGTAGTGGATTTTGAGGAAAGGATGGGCATGGCTGTGGTGAATATGTATTTTAACAAGAGGGAGGAGCATAGGGTGACATACAAGAGTGGAGGAAGATGCACACAGGTGGATTATATCTTATGTAGAGGTGGATTATATCTTATGTAGAAGGGCCAGTCTGAAGGAGATTGGAGACTGTAAAGTGGTGGCAGGGGAAAGTGTAGTTAGGCAGCATAGGATGGTGGTTTGTAGGATGACACTGGTGATCAAGAAGAGGAGGTGGAGTGTGAGGGCAGCACGAAGGATTAAATGGTGGAAATTGAAAAAGGGTAATTGTGAGGTGGAGTTCAGGGAAGAGTTAAGGCAGGCACTGGGTGGCAGTGAAGAGTTACCAAATAGCTGAGTAATTACAGCAGAGCTAGTAAGGGAGAGGGCTAGAAAGGTGCTTGGGTGTGACATCTGGAAAGAGGAAGGAGGACAAGGAGACCTGGTGGTGGAATGAGGAAGTACAGGAGAGTATAAAGAGAAAGAGGTTGGGGAAGAAGTGGGATTATCAAAGAGATGAAAGTAGACAGGAGTATAAGGAGATGAGCTGCATGGCAAAGAGAGAGGTGGCGAAGGCCAAGGATAAGGCTATGAAGAGTTGTACAAAAGGTTGGACACTAAGGAGGGAGAAAAGGACCTGTACCGATTGGCTAGACGGAGGGACCGAGCTAGTAAAGATGTGCAGCAGGTAAGGGTGATAAAGGATAATGAGGGAAATGTACTCACAAGCAAGGAGAGTGTGTTGAGCAGATGGAAAGAGTACTTAGAGGGGCTGATGAATGAGGAGAATGAGAGGAAGAGAAGGTTGGATGATAGTGAATCATGAAGTGCAGTGGATTAGCAAGGAGGAAGTAAGGATAGCTATGAAGAGGGTGAAGCATGAAAAGGCTGTTGGTCCTGATGACATACCTGTGGAAGCATGGAGGTGGTTAGGTGAAATGGCAGTGGAGTTTTTAACTAGATTATTTAATGAAATCTTGGAAAGTGAGAGGATGCCTGAGGAATGGAGAAAGTGTTTTGGTACCAATTTTTAAGAATAAGGGTGATGTGCAGAACTGTAGTAACTACAGAGGGATTAAATTGATCAGTCACAGAATGAAGTTATGGGAAAGAGTAGTGGAAGCTAGGTTAAGAAGGGAGGTGATGATTAGTGATTAGCAGTATGGTTTCATGCCAGGAAAGAGCACTACAGATGCAATGTTTGCTCTGAGACTCTTGAAGTACAGAGAAGGTCAGAAGGAGTTGCATTGTGTCTTTGTGGACTTAGAGAAAGCATATGACAGGATGCCTAGAGAGGAGTTGTGGCATTGTATGAGGAAGTCGGGAGTGTCAGAGAAGTATGTAAGAGTGGTACAGGATATGTACAAGGGTAGTGTGACAGCAGTGAGCTCTGTGGTGGGAGTGATGGATGCGTTTAAGGTGGAGGTGGGATTACATCAAGGATCAGCTCTGAGCCCTTATTTGCAATGGTGGTGGACAGGTTGACAGACGAGATCAGACATGAGTCCCCACGGACTATGATGTTTGCAGATGACATTTTGCTCTGTAGTGAGAGTAGGGATCAGGTGGAGGAGATCCTGGAGAGGTGGAGATATGCTCTAGAGAGGAGAGGAATGAAGGTCAGCAGGATTAAGACAGAATGCATGTGTGTGAATGAGAGGGAGAGTAGAGGAATGGTGAGGATGCAGAGAGTAGAGGTGGTGAAGGTGGATGAATTTAAATACTTGGGAGCAATAGTTCAGACTAATGGTGAGTGTGGAAGAGAGGTGAAGAAGAGAGTACAGGCAGGATGGAGTGGGTAGAGAAAAGTGTCAGGAGTGATTTATGACAGATGAGTACCAGTAAGAGTGAAAGGGAAGGTCTACAATAGGGAAGTGAGACCAGCTATGTTATATGGGTTGGAGATTGTGGCAGTGACATAAAGGCAGGAGTCAGAGCTGGACATGGCAGAGTTAAAGATGTTAAGATTTGTCCTGGATGTGACGAGGGTGGACAGGATTAGGAATAAGTATATTAGAGGGTCATCCCAGGTTGGAAGGTTTGGAGACCAAGCCAGAGAGGCAAGATTACCGTTGGTTTAGACATGTGCTGAGGAGGGATGCAGAGTATATTTCAAAAAAGATGCTAAGGATGAAGCTGCCAGGTAAACGGAAAAGAGGAAGGCCTAAGATAAAGTTTATGGATGTGGTGAGAGAGGACATACAGGTGGTTGGTGTGACAGAGCAGGATGCAGAGGACAGGAAGAAATAGAAACAGATGATCCGCTGTGGCGACCCCTAACGGGAGCAGCCGAAAGAAAGTTTCTCTGCTTTATATAGACTTTCATAAAGTTTCCAAAATATTTCTAGTACCTTTTACGATCTCGTTATCTTTGTTATAGGCTTCCTAAGCTTGGCGACAACCCTTTCTACTTTCTGTTGCTTGAGTCATTATGCTAAAAGATTTGTGCTGTTGAGTTATCAAAAAACAGTTGCTTAACAGCAATATTTCTAAACTCGTGCATATTATTGAGGTAATCCCTTATTTTCTGTTTAGCATTCTGTAATTGCTGCTCCTCTTGTTCTGTGAGGTTCTTCTATACTTTAACTTTGTCAATCCCTCTACATAATTCTTTTTACTTATCTGTATTTCTTTCTTTTATTTTCACCCTATTTTTAAACTCCACTTTAATTTTGTTCCACTCCTTAGCTATATTTTCAGAAAAAAAAAATGTATCTTCTCTGATAACTCTTGCATAATTTTCACTACCCATTCCTTAAATTCCTCTATCTTCAACAGATAGGTGAAGTGCCAGGGTCTCATTTTTATTTCATTACCCCTCATTTTTATTTTAGTTATTATTGGTGCATAATCTGAAATAGTTATTGGATGCATATCAAAACCTTAAAATTAAATGAATATGTTCCCTTGAAATACAAGCTCTGTCTAGACCAGCCTAGTTTTTGTATCTTGGGAAGTAATATGTAAATTCGCTCCAAACTCCTATTTCTGAATTCACACCTTCCATGCCAAATATTTATATATTAATCTACCCTCTTTTGTCATATTTTCTGGACTCCCTGGATACATCTTCACTGCTGCAAATCAAATTCCAGTCCCCACATATAAGTAATAATCCTTGCTGAAAGCTGATTATTTTGCCCCAGAATTTTCTTAAGCTCCATTATAGCAGTTTTAGGTGGCATATAAATACACGCCAGTGTATTCCTCCTCCCTTGCCCGTAGCCCCTTTGTACTACAGAGCTACCATTATTATATTTTTATCTTCTTCTGCCACTATTGGAACTCCTCTTGCAATTAAGATAAGTACATCTCTTTTCTTTTGGTCCAGGTATTCCACTGAATAACCATCCTGAAAACCTTTCTTTATCTAATTCATATGCTCAGTTCTTTCCAAATGTGTCTCCTGTAGCATAGCTGCTTGCATTTTACATTTTTATGTAGTTCACTACTCTTTTTTTTTTTTTGTATGCATCTGTGAGACCATTTACATTTAAAAATATTATAAAAAGTGTCATTATGTTAAAAAGTTATTATTCCCACCTTTTATTTGTAACATCTTTTTAATTGTCTAGTTCCAGCTTTTGTGTTACATAGCATACACTGTTTAGCATGTTAATCTTTTATACAGTTGTTTCTTGTCCTATCCATTTGAGCCTATGTCACAACTTACAAAACTTTTTTTTATCCTCCTAAAAACCTATTAACTTAATACTAACAACCAAAACAATGTACATCTTCAGATATTGAAGTTTTATCCTTGTGATAGGAACAATTGTCCTAGACTGACAGCCACACACTCAGACTTGGATTAACCTAAAATAAAAGTTATCCATGCTAAGATGCATGGTACAGCCTGTGCTTCTAAGTCCTATCTGGTTTTGTCTTAGCTTTATATTACTCTCCCAGGTTGGGAAAAGACTTGAATACTTCCAGAAAACCGTATCTGTTAACCATTGAAAGAAAGAAGTATTCTGTTTTATTGCTCTTTATCAGTTTGTCTCCATGGAGACACAAGAACCAGATAGAATTGATTCTACAAGCACTAATTTGCTAGAAGAAACTTATTATATTCAGTGTTTTTTATTTGCTTTCTCTTAAAACTTGTTACTAGATCAAATCAAGAGCCTTAATCCAGTCAGTCCTCTATGCAAGAGTGAGAAAAAGCACATCACATTTTCTTGTATATTCTGTTTTGACCAGACTTTTCTTTTTTGCATTGCAGTGCCTACATTTCTTAAAACTGAACAAGGAAGGAGGAGAGGAAAAACAGGGAACATGATTACTTTAGTATCACCATTACACTTGAAAATAACTGCAAAGGCTATACTTTATAGCATGCAGATTATATCATGTATTATAAAAATACAACTGTTAAGAACAAAGTTTTGTTTACTTATAGTTAAACTTCTTCCTTTCATTCCCCCTCTCCTACATGTTCTTCCAAACATTAATGACATGAAGTAGGGCATATGCTTTAGAGTTTGCTACAAGTTTAACAAAGTCAAAAAAGTTGAGGTTTTCTTGTTCTGTCATATTTCACAAATGTAATTAATGCTTTGTAATCCCACATATATTTGTCATTTTCATAGTGCTGGTTTTATTCCTGTTGATCTCCATTTCCCAAATCTATTCTCTGCTTTATTTCCAGTGTACTTCTGTTATTTCTAATCAACTCGTGCTTTTTTCTGTCTCTGTCAAGCATTTTCTGTTGAAACATTGGAAAAGGTGTCACTGATAACAGTCTCTGTGGTCTTTATTACTGGAAGAACAAGAAGCACCCTTCAGTTTCATAGCTCAAGTTTTGTTGACAAACTTTTATATTTTCTTCTTGGCATGTTCTCCATCAAAAAATGTTCTCCCTCCATGAAAAAATATTATGAAAGTAGCTCCATGTAGCAAATTGAATCTCATGCCTGCTTTTCAACATTCCCTGATTTAGTGAAATAAATGTTCTCCTTTTCTGCCCAGTGAACAGCAAGTAAGCATTTTCCACAAACACACTATTGTCTCCCACTTTTAGTACTTTATCCAGGTGCAACAGTTTTGTCAGAATCAACTCCTCCTGCTGGTAGGATTGCATCTTTACTATTAAAAAGTGTAGGTTGCTTTCTCATGGCCAGGTTTGTGCCCTTTCAATTAACATCTCCTGCTGTGGAATACCAGTCCAGTTGCTCATTTGTGCTTTCATAACATTTAATACGTTCTGTTCCTTCCAGCTTTATCGGTACAGCAGAAGATCTCATGTTTTCCCTACGTGCTCTGTCCTCTAACTCCATTTAATTTTTTTAAACCTCTCTTGAGCGGTCTCATATTCATCTAGTATTTTCTTCATTTTGACCTCTGATTTTTGTATCTCATCTGAAAAAAGCTTCTTCACTTTTTCCAGTCTTTTGTTGTTAGAGTTGATGTACTCCTTCCGTGTTTTGTTTATTTTAATCCACTCTGAGTACATTTGACTTATTTTTTCCCTCTAGGTTACTGGAAGTCCTGTCTTGCACCAAATCTTGCACTGCATTTTGCTAAACAGCTTCAGAATTCTTCCAGTCAGTGTTTTCCCTCTCCTTTTATAATGGATTTCTTTCAGGTTCTCTGAATTTCTTTTTGCTGGCATCCAGGCAGTGCACTTACTAGCCAGTTACTAAAATGTACCCAAAACTGAGTTTACTGGCGCTCTTGTCTGAGTTTTTGTTTTCACTCTGGAAGAGCTGAAATTAAGCTGTTACTTAATGTGCAGCCATCTTGGAAGTTCCAGGCTGAAGAAATTTTTAATGCTCAGGTTAATGAGGCCTGAGATGATGCAGTCTATATCTTTACATATAAGACTATGTAAGACTAATCAGTCTCTAGTTACCAGGGTCCAAGGTTGGGCCACCCTTAACTAATGGTATTGCAATGACTGTTTTCCAAGCTTCAGGAATGTAACCAGCAGGGAGGCTTAGGTTAAGGAGGTTATGTAGGGGGTTATATAGGCCATTTGTATGACTGCTAATTGGGCAGCTAGTATGTGGAAAGGGTCTGTAACCAGTGGAATAGCTACAACTGTGGGTGGAGTAAAGTCTGCACTAAATTTGGCATCTAGGATGTTGCCCATTTCCTTTGGGTCATAGTCTGAAATGTTATTGTGGACTAGATCTGAGCATTGATGGGTGTTTTTTTTTAACTTCCTGACATAATTAAAAGATTTGTAGCTATTTCTGCCAAACCTTGTAGTTGTGCCATCCTGCCTTTGAATCCAGTATACTATGCATCTTTTTCCGTCTGACATGTCCTAGTTGTGCCATATATACTCTTTACTAAATAAGAGTGTGTATTTAAGTAAATTTTTTTCAGTTCATAGGATGTTACTAGGCTATTGACCCAAGGGTCTTTACAAGCCTAGCTGTTAAATCCCAATATAAAACTAGATGAGAGATATTGTCTATGCCCAAAGTTTTTCTAGAAAGGACTACCCATTTCCAAGAGAAGCTGGGGCAATCCCTGGCAGAAATTTAAGGTTTCCCATCCAGTCATCCAAGTTGCTCTTAAAAAGAGTTATGGAGGGGCTCTGCTTGACATGGACTGGAAGCCTATTCCAGAGGGCTGGCAACCTCTGAGATCATAGGAAGTTACTAGACTATTGGCCCTGAGGCCCTTACAAGCCTAGCCAAGAATTTAGCCCATGTTCTGACAACTCAGCACCTGATGCCCCTGTCCAGCAGGGACACAGGTGGAATCCCAGGGGTGTATTTTCTGTCCCCCATCCAGTTATTCAGATTGCGCTTAAAAGGGGTTAATAAGGTACTCTGCTTGATGTGGAG
Organism: Protopterus annectens; assembly: GCF_019279795.1. Taxonomy (NCBI): domain Eukaryota; kingdom Metazoa; phylum Chordata; order Ceratodontiformes; family Protopteridae; genus Protopterus; species Protopterus annectens. The sequence continues at coordinate 124,476,569 of NC_056747.1, read as the reverse complement.
CAGGAGTCTTTTCCACAGATGGGGGACAAATCTGTCCTGCTAGCAAGTCCTGTTGATGTCACAGACCAGTTTGAGGTTGCGTATGTGGTTCATAGGTAGGTACTAGGCTATTGGCCCTAGGGCCTATACAAGTCCAGCCAAAAAAGTACCCTGGCTTTTACCACCCAAGAAAATTATTTTCCTGTGCCACTGTCTAGCAGAGCCACAGAAGTGATCCCCAGGGTGAATCTGTCTCTCCAGCAGGTCCCGTCTGTCACAGCCTAGATGGAGGTTCCCAGAATGGGTGACTAGTCCCATTTGACTTAAAAGGTTGTGCCTCATTTCCATTAGATTTGGGTCAGAGATAGCCTTGTAAACCAGACATGTCACCTCTAAGTAGTCTATAAGCTACTGAGTACAGTGAAGGCTACTTCTGTCTGTATAAGACGTGCTGGAGACCCTGCATATTCTTAATTTGAAATCTCTGAGGTGTCTCAAGTTGTTGCAGATGTCTGGCACAGTGCATACCAAAGGGAACATTATAGTCAATAATAGGCCTCATGAGGGATGTGTATAGGGAGCTATAACTTTGCTCGCACTTGAGACAATGTCTTTGCTAATTAGGTGAGCAAGTAGTTCATTTCTTTTGTTACTTTCAACCTCCACCTTTTTGGTGATCCTTGTATTACAACATTAATTTCAGCCAAGTAAACCTAGGGCATTTCATGAAGGTATAAAATTTGTGACATAAATATGTGACAGTAGATGACTGAATTTAACAGTTATCTTTTTGTAAGTTGTACAAAGTAGAACATCACTGATGCAGTATAAAACTGAATCCAGAGCTCTGCAACTCTTCAAAGCTTCATGAAATAGAGAGTCATGCACACACAACTACATACATCGTAGTGCATTCCTCAGTGTTGAAACTGGGGATTAAAGACTTAATAGTTTTTCTCCATGGGATTAACTTTTCACATTCCAGCTTGTGTGGTATTAACTATCATACTTGGTAAAGCTGTGCAAAGAACAGTGCATTGTATTGATGTGGAAAGTGTTGCCTTTCTCTTAACATGCTAATTGTACAAAATGCTGTGAAGCAAAAAACTTTCCAGAACCTTATTTTTCCACATGCAGCATGTTCACAGTGACCTGTATTATAGCATTTAGCTATGCAAACTTTGACTGTTCTGTGGCAGGGAAAGAGTGAAGCCAGTGAGCCACAACTTTTTCCCCCAGCTATGTAAAGTAAGGTATTGTCTGGCACTGACACACTACATCATGAATTACTGTGGTAATGTTGTGTGCTTAACTTGTGCACAACATTGTGATGTAACAGAACTACCGAGGACTTGAAGAATTACCATTTGTATTTCAGCAATGGATCTCTCCTGCTAGTACCCTAAATGTGACAGCTGCCACTGCGGGACCTGCAGAAATGCTGATGTTCATTTAATAGATTGCTGTTTCAGTAGTAGTAGTCATGGGAATTCTGCAACAGAAGGCTTGACAACCTAGTCAGTTTTGCACCCTTTCCCCTCCTGGCCTTGCAGACATTCATATCCCTGGGAGGTCAGTACATCTGATGTAAAGCTGATCGCTGCTCTTGACAGAACTAATTGTTCATTCTTGCCACAGTACATGTCACCACATGTGTATATACAAGCACTGTTTTTCCAGTAGCATATGAAATACATTCCACATGGGGACTAATACACTTTTTTTTTTTTTTTGGTCTTGGCCCAGAGTACAGCATTGAATCGTTATGTTTGTACAAGTTTCTGCAAATAAACATTAAGGCAAAATGATCAATTGCTCTAAAAATGTCCAGACAAGAAAAGGTCCAAGGTATTCCAGCATGCCATCACATGCAGTGGACTTATCCCCATTTTTTTCTATGAAGTACCCTCAAGGGTAAAAAACAGGAGGGACATAGGAGATTATTGAACCTTTGAGGTTCTCCATTGTTTCAAGAGCACTGGATACAGAAAGGAGGCTGTAACATTCAAGATCTCTGACATTGCACTCTTCAAGAGGCCTCCATGCCATTAAACCTCAGCATGTCATTTGCAGCTGAGTCTGCTAGAGAAATTAGTCCAGACTGCTCACTGTTGAGGCCTAATGCTGCTTGTTCTGCTCTGCTATCAAGAGAGGGAAAACTTTTTTTTTGTCTTGGTGCAGGTACTACATCCAGTCAAAACAATAACGACCGGATGAAGCCTTACCATAGCTGTAGTTTACCACATCCAGTCACCCAGGCCTCTTAAGGCAGTCACACCCAGGCTTGGTCTCATGTGCAACATTCTGTAGCTAGCAAGATTGTATCTTTCCCTTATGAAAAGAAATTCTGTCTGCACACTTTATGCTTATCTTTCCCTTCTAATAAACTGTCTCGTGCTTGACGAGCAAGGTTATTTTTCTTTCTGCTTAACTGTCTTTTATGCATAAATGAAACAACTTATTTTACCATTTAGCCTGTCTAATAACTACTTTAAAATGGAAGTCCCTAATGTAACAGTTACCCGTGAGGTCCCTGATGAAAGTCTACAGGGACCTACTTCTGTAGTTACATTTGTATTGCTGACTGCTGTATACAGCTTTATGCTACCTGACTCAATTTGAAAAAAAAAAAAAAAAAATTAGTAAACCTGCAATTTTAATTTTGACCACTAGGTATCACTTGAGCATTTATGGCCTGTTTGGATTTAATTCTCTTAACTTTATGATTTGATTTTTATATTACCTAAATTTATAGTCTTTAGAGCCTTTAAGTCTAAGTTCTGATATATGAATTATGCATTTAAAACCTGTACATTTTTCAATCCTCTTTTGCTGGAGGAAGAGGTCCTGCAAAAATCTATCTGTATACTGCACCATGCTTTCTCTGAAACTGGCACTCTACAACTGAGGTTGTTTTTATTAATGTAGGGTTAGTCTGCAGACATATTATACACCTGAATTTCTTTACATAGTTTTTTCAGCTGAGGATTCCAAAACTTATACTTTGATAGGCCAGATTTTCTGAAAACCTACATGACCTAGTAGCTGATGGTTGTACTTTATCAGCTGGTTAGCCAATAATTTGGGTATGTAGGGCAAAAGTGCCCTTTGTTCTGTTTTGTACACATACAACCTTACTGCCGGACTGGACTGGCAACTTTGCATTGTACCCTTTTATCAGCATTCCCCTGTGTGTCTTGGATCTTTGCCAGATTTGCTTCAACCATTGAGCACACTTGGCTCACCTCTGTTATACCTTTCACCTTCCACTGCATTGGGTGTAGAGGAATCCCCTCCTTGGCAGTTTTTTTTTTTTTTTTTTGCTGCTGCTGCATATTGTATAGCCTATCAAGCGTGACATCTATTTTATGAAGACTAATTGAAATCTACACAAAAAGATAACTTTATAAGTGATCTTGAAGCATAATTACCATATTCTGTGTTAACTTGTGTCTATAAATTTTTATTTAAATTTGCTCTATCATGCTTTTTACCTTTAACTTTTATGAATATTTATGACCTATAATAGTTTACTAAAACCTATACTTTCTGTATTTTAAGTCTATACCTTTGCATTGTCTGTTGATGTCCCTAATTTTTGACTAATGTACAATAATTATGTAAAGTGCACTGTAATCTGTAAACTAATTAACAAATTAAGCCTACCCTGTTATGTCTTGAGTGCACTGAATAACTATTACTACTTATTCTTTAGATAACTTATTTTAATAGTTTACCAAACATATGCTTTCTGTATTTCAGGTCTGTACCTTTGTATTTTATGTAATGCACAATGATTATGTCAATTGTACTGTAATTTGTAAATTAATTAACAAATTAAGCCTGCCACAATTATACCTTGAGTATAACGAATAACTATTACTACCTATTATTTAAATTTATTTTAATAAGCCTGTAAAAAGTAATTATGTTACTTTACCCTTAACTAATGACTAAATGTAATTGTGCAACTTAACTGATGACTGAATAATGTGAAGTATTTTAAGATTTGACTGAAATGTACTATTCTGAAACTTGAATGATATTTACACTAGCATATACTGAACATTTAAAAATAAAAGCATAACTGAAACTGGTACATGTTATATTCTGAAGACCAAACTACTATTGTCTGAACACAGACTGAAAACTAGTATTGCTGTACAATTGTTACCATGAACTTGAAAACATGAGAACACTGTCTGAACATAGATAAACTGAAACTTAGAATTATTGTACAATTGTCTGAAAACATGAGAACATTGAACATAAACTGAAACCTAGTAGTATTGTTATATAATTGTCTGAAAACATACATACTTGCTTTAACTCATACATTTTAACTTTCAACAAACATTGAAGAAATAACTGAAACACATAGACAGTCGATGTCTGCACCACAGCTCTTGCCAAATTTTACTCTGCACTGTTTCAGTCACTGATTAGGTAAAGGAAGGCCTGCTTTGTTGTTGAAGTGTCCTTTGTATAGTTAGGCCTTTTAAACCTCTTCTTTTTATTTCTTGTGCAAGGCTGGCTAGTTAAAGTTCTTGATTGTATTTAGTATCAGGTCCTTAAAATAACATTTGCATTTTTAACAATTAGAACATTGCTTATTGCCCTGACCTTATTTACATTTTTCTGCATGAAATAAACATTCACTATTAATAAACTCTTGCAAGTCTGTAGGCAAACTATCATGGCATTTGTATTTATTAAAATCTAACAACACCTAATTCTGACATAATGTCCATTTTCAAAATGGTACTGTCACACTGGGGATGTAGGCTGATTGGCTGTATTTAAATGTCTAATTATCAAAGGCTTGCTGCTGACTGCAGCTACCTTTGACCCTCCCAGCCCTGATAGTGTGAGAACTGTACTCTGGTCCTCTGGCAGAGGTCTGCTTGTAACTGAAACTGAAGCCCTTGTATCAAGTGGTTTGCTATCCTTTTCAACCTGATTGAAGTCAAATACAACTGATTCGGTGCTGAACTATCACAGCCTTTATACATATTCTGAAAATCTGGTATGTCACTGGCAACATTAATCTGAGCTACAGCATACTTTTGCTTGGGCTACATCACTTATGTCATTTACCCAGTCATTAACCATAGTGGGCTGCCTTGTATCTGAAAAGTTAACATTTCTTGTCTTTACCAGTGCACTGCGTGCACTCCCTTGAGAAAACAAATCTGTGTCAACTTTACTGGGAGCAGGAGCTGTTGGAACTGTCGGTGCTGTCTGGTTCAGATTTTAAACCATCCAGACAAGAATGCACTAAATAACCTGTCTAGCTTTATTGGAAACAACTGGAATTAAGTAATTTAATAACAGCTTTTACAAGCTTGTGTTACTGGTATCTGATGCTTGTAAAATCTGTTTCTGTCTAACCACTAAATAGACAGCTTTTTCTAAGGTCTTGGCTGCAGCAATTGCATTTAACTTGATAGCTGTATAAAGTCCCTGAACTAATTTTAAATGAAACTCAAAGTAGTAATGTAACGCTGTGCATTTCTGAACCTATATAAAATTAAATTTAACTGTTGAACTTTTTACATTTTGTTTTGTGACCCTTGGATATTAACATATTGTTCTGTGAGTGACCTCCACCCATGGTCTCAGCAATAACCATTTCTTTAGCTGATGTAATTTAACTTTCCAGTTGTACTGAATGCTGCAAGAATTTATTATTACTGTCTACAATTTTTTTGGATAAATAGTAAAACTGTAAAAGCATTAAATGGATAGCACTGTCTTTAATTCAGCTTGATGGGCTGGCTGTAATCTGAGCTGAAGTGCTTGGCAAACTGCCATTTCTGTACAAAACATATACAGTCTCAAACTGATTACATAATGTACTCTTTTGTACATAGGATCTGAATTTTTAACCGTGCCATCACTTTTACAATGTAGCATTGAATTTAAATTTTGCATTCTGTAAACTGGCAAACATTATTTTGTCTCAGTTTGTATTATGGTATTGTTTATGCATTGCAACACTTTAATACAAAGCTCTTAACTAATGATTGCTTAAATAAAACAGTAATACAAAAACATTTATTTACCAAAACTGCAACTCCAAACCCTTTCTCCTGCTAATTAATTTTGACTGTTAGTTCTAATATACCTTACAAGACATAGAGGCATCCGGTTACCCTTTTTTCCTAACTGAACACACCGAGTATGTATTTCTGAGCACTTCATCTGTATCAGCTGAACTAGAATTTATTTTAACTTTAACCCATAAATCTTCATGTTCCTGTTGTAACCAATTCTTTAAAATCTGTACATTTGCATAAATCTTGTCAATGACGTATAAATCTAATGAAATATTTATAGCTAGTACAGAGCTGCTACATTTTGAACGGTTAGCTGCTGTAATCTTTGACCTTTTAAATTCTGACAAAACTGCATTTGTCTCTTTTAAAGATCTATGTGTAACTGAAATTGATTTGTCTGTAAACAAGAAATATTCTTTCTTTTAACCTTAATGACAGATTAATGCTCTGATCCTTACAGATAGCTATGAAATGCATATTTTTTACTTGGCACTGAAGTCTTGTTTTTCAGTTACACTGGAATATACTTTATTCAAATGTTCACTGATTCCTCTTATCTCCTTTCAGTGCAAACATTGCACTTGATTCTGAAAATAGTAAACTAGATGAAGTAATGTGAACTTGAAACATTGCCTGCATGTTATGTATGTTTAATACTGCAACATACTTCTATATTTTGAATTGTATATGCTGAAGCATTTACACAAGAATTAAGTCTAAACCCATTGTGACAGAAGCTAACTCATAAGCTATCTTAATCCTTTTGCATTTAGAAATATTTAACATTCTTGAACTAATAACCTTTAACTTTGAGAACATTTTTAAACTTAAACCAAATATTTACTGATGTTTTAACTAGCAGTATTACTTGACATGTTTACATGCAAATGACTTTAACTGATTAAACTTTTTTGAGCTGTTAACTAAAAGGTGGATATAAAGTCTTATATAACTTTATGATCCTGGAGGAATGTGTGCCATTGCCTGAAGCTTATTAACTTTTTTTTCTTGGCTGTGTGACGTGTCACTGGAAACTTGAAGTTCGTGGAGATAGCGGTCAACTGCATAATGTCTTTTATGTTCTGAAGGAACACTGCTTTGATTTAATACTGGTCTACTAAAGTTGGTTGAGGCTTTTTTGAAGTAAACACTGGTGCAGTGTTTGTTGGTTAACAGCGGCATTTACTATATGTAGAGGTTGTGTGCTGCATTATTCTGCATAAAGTATTGCTGACATTTCTGGCTTATTCTATATAGCGTTTACAGTCTTTATGGAAAAACACTGGTATGCTGCTGAAGAGTCTGTTATGAAACATTTTCTGTTACTATAAACTGTCAGTGAAACCTTGAAGTTAAGCTGGCTGTTGCAGTAAAACTGTACTCGAAAAGGTTCCTTACTGCAGTTGTTTGTGTGCTAATAAGGCTGTTTGAAATAATTGCCGTGTAGACTGCTGTAGTTGAACAAAATACTGCTATTCTGTAGATTTTTGTAGAACATACGTAGTGTGACCATCTGGAAATGAACAAAACCTTTACTGAAAGGTGGTTTGTAGCACCATTGATTACATTTACTGGGGCCTCTCAGCTAGAAAGCCTGTGGAGTGCTGTTGAAATGTCCATAGTGCTTTTGCTGTAGTGATTTGAAAGAACAGTCACTGTGAACTGAAGAAAATATATGCTGCACTGGAAACTGGATTTGAAAAAGTTAACCGTCTCTGATTTTCCAGTTGTCCACAGTAGCTGCTTGCTGGGTTGCAAGAATTATACATCTCTCACCAGACAGCAGGCCTGTGCGGGTGCCATTGTAAGAATTGATAATACTGTACTGTAATTAGCTGGAATGAGACTGAGACTGAGAACAAAAGTCTTTTACCTGTTACTCAATCTCATGCTAAACAGGTGCCCGACTTTCCTTTATGGACCAAGACTTGTGCAACTTTTAGAATTAATTCTCCAAACACTGTAGTTCATGTAACAAGGCTTTATTAGATGTTCACAATATCCGAACACTGTCTTCATTAACAGTACTGATAAACAATTAGTGGTCAAATTTACTGCACGTCATATTCTGATTGTTCTGAACAACATAAACGAACATAGTCTATATGACTTGTCTTCTGTACTCAGGCTTGAGTGTGTCATCTTCTCTGAAGTAACAGGTCAAACAAACTTACTAACCTTAACTGAACTGCTATCCTGAATGCAACATATATTACTTCAGTCCAGTAATTTCCCTTATTTACTTTTCCTAACCTTGGTCTCAGGCTTTGTCTGATATGTGCAACATTCCATTAAGGAATATTCTGCAACTAACAAGATTGTATCATTCCCTTGAGAAAAGACCATTCTGTCTGCACACTTTATACTTATCTTTTCTTTCTAATAAATTCTCTCTCATGCTTGACCAGTAAGGTTATTTTTCTTTCTGCTCAACTGTCTTTTATGCACAAGTGAAACAATTTATTTCACCATTTAGCCTGTCTAATTACTTTAAAATGGAAGTCCCTAATCTAACACATTCTGTCCAAGTTTAGGATGCCTACCCAGTCAGCTTGATTGCTGTAGCCCCAAGCCTAATGGATTAGTCTTCTTTCATCTCCAGCCCCTATCCAGGACTAGTTTAGGTTGGCCCAGGACTTTTAGTTTTATCCTGAATGGGATCAACAATCAGTGTAGAGCTCCTTACCAATTAGAAAATGAAAAGTCTCCCTATCAGTGAGTCACAGATTCAGAGGAGGAAGATCTGATGTACATTTTCTGTATGCCTTCTCACCTAGAGTTAAGATACAGACACTAAGACACTATGTCCTGTACTTTGAGGACAGACATCTAGTTTGGTAATACCTTGAGCAGGATGTGGGAGTACTTAAGTGAGAGGTAAAGACAGTCTCTGATGTCCAACAATGTTGTTTTGGCCTTCTGGGTCTGGATACTACAGAGCCAGTTGCAATCCCTCCAGGTGTAGAAGCATTATAGCATGTTACCAGACCCTCAGGTCCAGCCTGCAGAAAAAGGGTATGGCTCTATAGGGGCTAAGGAGTCGTCCTATAAGAGGTCTCAACAGATCCTACACTGGAGGTCTGGGTCTAAACTGGCTCCATCCCATAACAAACTTCCCACTGACAAAGAAATGAGTCACAAACAGCTTTGGGGAAAAAAAAGTCTCTGTACAGCAGCAATTATGTCCTTAAAGGCCATTTACCATTAGGCACACAAGGTATCAAGCTAAGATCTTCTATGAACTGGGGACAAAAGCAAATTAAATCTGTGAAAGTACTCTGAAGGCACAGCTCCTGGAACTAATCCAATAGGCTTCTCATGCTGAGAAACATTCCATTAAATGTTATGCTGTTGATTCAGGACCAGGTCATGCCTACTCAACTTGGTGGACTTCTTTGAGAAGGTCACCAAAGAAATGGGTGAGGGCAAAATGTTTCACACTGCCAAATTTGACCTGGCCAAGGCATTTGATACCCCACTTGGCCATTGCTGACAAACGCAAGAGGTTAGGTATAAACCCTTATGTCACCTGATGGATAGCCAACTGGCTCACAGACAGGACCCAGGAAGTTAGAACTGGGGAGTTCACCTCTACAATGACGCCAATCACAAGTGGAGTCTCTGAGGGATCCGTCCTGAGAATGTTCCTTTTTGGCGTTTACTTTTCTGAAGTCAAGGTCAATGTCAGTGGCCTCTGGCAGACTAAATTTGCAGATTGCAAATCAAGAGCAATCATAGAAACCCAGCCCACATAAATGTTCTACAGGAAGGGCTGACACAGATAACTGGTGTTAGAGCCATGGACTAAAATAAAACTAAATGCATAATAGTATTCTTTGGGAAGTCATTCACCCCTGGTAACTATCATATTGACAACACACCCCAAAGAGTTGGCCCAGTAGTCAGGGACTTGGGGGCGCAAACAGTAATCTAACCTTTGACCATCACATGTTTATAGTAGTAAGGAAATCAGTCTATGCTGTACAACTTACAAGCAAAGGTATGGCATCTAGGTTCAAGCAGGTAATTGTTCCACTGCATTTGGCATTCATCCGACCTATCGTTGTGTACAATTCCCACTTTGGTATGTACCTAACCACGCATATCCAACAATTGGAATGCCCACAGAAGTTCCTCATTAAAAGAATACAGGGCATAAGTAACAAGTCCTATGCAGACTGCCTCAAGGCCCTATCCCTGTATTCTGTCTCCTACAGGCTGTTTAGGAGAGATCTATGTCTAGCTTATAAGGCATTGCCAGACTCAAGTCTGATGGACCTCCTGCATATCCACAAATAAAACAGCACCAAAATTACCTGTTCTAAAGGCTTAAACCTTGCCTGTGATATAAATGGGACTGGTCGGAAAGACAGTTATGTAGCTCAGAGACAACCCCATTCTCTGGAACAGGCTTCCCATCCATGTGAAGCAGAGCTCCCCTTAACTCAATTCAAGCGAAACTTGGACAATTGGATGATGAATAGGAAATTCATCCCTGGTTTGGCACCTATGTCTATAATGGACACAGGCAGCCTGTAAATGGTTCATCTCCCAAGCCCCTGCTTATACTTATCAAGGGTACCCGAACTTGTCACAGATAGATGCATAGCTAGGCTTAAAAAGGCCCTTGTGGTCATTAGCCCAGTAAACACCTATGAAACTAAGGCTACTGCCACAGAGGCAGTTATTGGATGACATGCCTGGATGAGGATACAACCCCTGCCAGGGTATGTCAAACTGCAGATCTTTAATTCCTTCTCAGACAAGGATTTAACATTTGCTCCCTTGCTGATAAGGTAGAGGAAAAATGAAAACTTTTAGTCAGTCAAACAGCTGCTTCCCCCCCACCATCCACATTATGACAGAAACTACCCTTCAAAGAGTTGGCTGTACTATCTCTGCCAGGGAAGAGATGAGTAGGTTAAGGGGGAAAGCTTATAAAATAAATTCCAAGGAGACTAGAAGAAGAAGCCTGAGGGCCATCAGGGTCATTCTACATGAATGAAGTAGCCATGATTACTACTAATTTTTCCCATCCAGTCCTTGTACACCCCTGCCACCTTCACCCAGACAAAGAAAGTAAAAATACAAGGGAATGGCCTGAAAAGTGGTATTGCAGGAGTACACAGACTTGTTTTTGAAGGCCAAAGTTTCCTGAGAACAAAGGAATCTGCCGACAACCTGAGTTGAGGACTTTGTACACTGAATTATAGAAGGAGTATCATGACAGGGGCATGAACCAGGTTTCTGTTCAAGATTTTCTCCTCATGGGAGGGAAAGACAGCCACTGGAGGCCTGTTCTGTACTTAAGTTTAAACAAATACTTGAAAGTGCAAAAATTCAAAATGTTGACGTGTATCCTCCTGAACCTTTTGTTTCAGAAGCACTCATGATTGCTCTGGACCTCAGGGGATGCCAGCCTACATATCTTCATTTACAAAGATTACAAAGATCACATGGGCTTTCTCTTGTTCACTCCAGACACCAAGGATACCTACATACAGATCTTCATTTATAAGGACCACAGTGGCTTTCTCTTTCAGCCAGAGGTGACTACCCTTATCAGTTAGCATTTTTAAGCTTTGGATTTTTTACTTCCCCAGGGTCTCTTACAAAGTGCCTGGATGCAGTAATTGCACATTGCAGAGGCAAGGGCATTCACATCTACCCTTACCTGGATAATTGCCTCATTCAGGCACAGTCCCACAAAGGAGTCTAGAGGACACGCTGTTCATATTAAATCACTTCCAGACTCTAGGTTAGTCTCTCTAAGCCAGATGACATCATCTAGGCAGGTAGTATTTTTAGGATAGATCTATAGTCTACCATTCAGAAGACCTTCCTACTTCAGGACAAAATGAAAACACTAGCAAATTACTTTCCGAGACCACACAGAAAGGCAGTCACTGTAACAGAATACCTATGTGCATTCTGAGGTATGTGACATTGAGGAATCCTTATGGTACCCCTATCAAGACAGTGATTGAGGAAACTTCAGTGGCATTTGAAGTCAGCACAATCCATACTTCATGGAGACTGTCTCTCTCCTGCTTGCATTGAGCTGGAGGTGGTTTCTACAATTGCAGAAGAATTAAGGGAAGAGATGCCTTTTAAGTTGGCTCCTGACAGCCAGATGGACACCACAGATTCCTCATACAATGCTTGGGGTGCCCACCCAGTAGAATTCAAGTTTTACTGCACTTGAGACAGTAGTCAAACTCCTCTTCAGGCATATCAATATAAAGGAAGAGATGGCTGTGATTGCAGACTCTCAAGTCCACATGGAAGCCAGGAGTTTTACATCTAGTAACAGTCAACACCACAGTGATGCTTTACATAAAAAGGAAGAACTCATTCCTACTGCCTTTAAAGACTGGCAGTAACTTACGCAACCTTGCTAAGAGTGTCCTATATCCCATCACAGCAGAAATCTGTAGTGAGTCAGCTAAGCAGAACAGATGCTGATCCCCCCCAAATGAGTACTGGATAGTGATGTTTTTCTTCAACTGGTTCACAGATGGGGGTATACCAGAAATAGACCTACTTGCCTCTCACAGCAATAAGACAACTAAAAAAGTTTTCCTTACAGCTGACTTTAGACAAGCTTGGGCAGTGGATAATGACTTTAGTTGTGCATGTCTCTTTCTATATGCTTGCACAGTGATCCCCCACCATGGAAGAGGCCTAAGGGGTTCCTAATAGCAACTTTTTAGCCCAAATTTGTGTTTTTCTCCTACTAGAACTACTAATAGAGAAACCATTCACTTTGTCTTAGCATGTCAGTCTCTTGACTCAGCTTAAAGAGTCCTTGATACAGCCAAGCCTGTGGACACTCTAGCCACAGCATGGATGTCTTGACACTGGTAGCCCATTACTACACTTTTTATTTTTTCCAGAGGATGTGCTCAACATCATAAAGCAAGCTAAGATGCCTGTCATAATAAACATTACCTAGCTAAGTAGAATTTTTGTTCCATCTCTACCTACTGTAAAGTCATTCATTCCCTAGTAGTAGGAGATCCCTAGATGATCTGGAGCAAGGGGCATTCCAGTGTGTCATACAGGCAGACTTCACAGTCACTTTGGCCCTCATCAGCAATCTGGCTATGAGAGGAATTCTTTTGAATTGCCTAACCCCTCCCATGGTGATGAAAGGAGCACTTGCATTACTTCAGGGACCTCCTTTACCTCTGTCTGCACTTGCATGTTCTTCCATGTGCACCAACAACACCTAACATCTCCATGTTGGGCAGCCATGTCCATGCCCTTACTACACTTGGTCCCCTCTTCTGTCACTCTTCCTCCCACAAACAGAGGCTCTATCAGGAGAGCAGTGACATAAGCCAGCAAGGACAGCCATCCCTTTCTTCATCAGGGTGACCATTGCCCATCCTTCCTTGCCTGAAGTCTCAAGCACCTGAAGTACTAACTAAGCTTGGGTCACCTGGGTTGTAGTTGGGGCTTTATCCCTCTTCACTACCTACACTGGCAATAAATAGAATATGTTTCCTTTTGTTGCTAGAGATCGAGTCAAGATCCCTGTTCAGCAACAGTGTCTGATGCATGCATTTCGGCAAACATGGGTTGTCCATCCTAAATGTCGAAGGTAGTGACCCCAGTTTGCGAAATGTCAAATTTAGTGACCGCCAGTTTGCGAAATGTCAAATTTTCAAACGCTGAATCCTTCAACACTGCCAACCAGGCTAATATCCCCCCTTTCTCGACCCATGGTAGTGCTTGTGGTGGTTGAGTGACCGGAAATGTCTAATTCGATGTTACGCTCAACATTTTCACCGTTCGCCAGTGTGAATTTTGGCATTTAGGTTCGGAGAATGTTACATTTGGAGTTGATGTCTTCGACCATATCCATGTATTCCCTTTGATACTGTACTGCCTGTCAATATTTGTACAGGTCAAGACTATTCTCCCCCTCAGTGAAGTTGCATTTTTCAGCCTGTATGCCTTTGAACCCTACCTTATTGTCATAACTCTCAACCTCTGAAGTGCAATAAATCTAAACAATGCTAAAAATAACAGGTGAGCAAAGGCCCTAAATAAAGGACAAAATGTAAAATATTGTTCTTAAACTTAGAAAGTTGCTAGAATGCAAAAACAAAACAAAATGCGATAAACTGATGCACAAACACTGTTGCCAGGAACCAACACTTCACACAGCCCGGTAGGAAGAAGGAATTTAATGAAAAATTGCTCCTTTTACACCACCAGAACAAGTTTGCTAAAACAAAATCACATGAAGCGCTTTTCGTTTGGAAAATGCCCAAACTTTACACCACGAGAACTAGTTTGCAAAAACAAAATCACATAAAGCGCTTTTTGTTTGGAAAATGCCCAAACTTCTTAGTTTGCGCATTTTCCAAACGAAAAGCGCTTCATGTGATTTTGTTTTTGCAAACTTATTCTCGTGGTGTAAAAGGAGCAGTTTTTCATTAAATTCCTACCTCCTACCAGGCTGTGTGAAGTGTTGGTTCCTGGCAACAAAGTTGCTAGAATAACAGGGCTTGCATTAATATGCACTTTCTGAAGGATATGAAGTCTGAAACTCAAATTTGTATCATTAGTCTGTGATTTGCAAACAAAACATACGATGTTAAGTTGTCAATCTCGCCTTCATTCTTGCTGGATGGGTTCGGAGCCGATCCTCTGCTTCGACTCGGCCACTTACTAAAGCTTGAGAGCTTATTTTACTGGCTCGAGGCAACCCTATATCCCATGATGCTAGGCAATAACTCCCCAGATCTTGTTTGCCGCTTTCGCTTGCGAGGTGTGTTTTTTTACCGGCTCCTGGTAAGTCTTAGAGATAGAGTGTTCAGTCACCTTTTTTGAGAAAAAATTTCTACCTAGTTATTTCTTTCAATAGTTAACTAACTACCCTTAACTTTATTACTTTTTTATTCTCTTTTTTATCCCTTATATCCCTCCCCCTCCAGTCTTTTAGGTTAGGCCTTAAGCCTGCCCCTTTCCTGTTTTTTCTTGGGGATCCTGTGGAGTGTTTGGGTGTGTCAGTATCCCTATTAATATTTTATTGTTAAATTATAATTTTCGGGAGTGTGTGTCTGTGTGTGTTTTTCTGCTACTTTTGTGTAACCCTCGACACTGTTATGTCGAAGGAACCTAAAGAAACTAAGGTCTCAGGCTTTAAGAAGTGTGACTCATGCTGTCAGAAAATGTCTCTGACAGACGGTCACACTTCTTGTGTTTACTGCCTGGGACCCCTGCACCTGCAGGACTCTTGTTCAGTATGTCATGCATTCAGTCCAAGAGTCCTGCAGGAGCGCAGGAACAAACTGATACTTAGGGGCTTGTTAAAGCCCGAGGGCTCCCCAACTAAGTCTGTGTCGGGGAGGCCCTCGAAGCCTGCAAAACCGTCGGCTCCAAGTACTAAGCCTTCGGCTGCTGGCTCCTTGTCTGTGCCTAGATCGGCTCCAGCTGGAGCTGATCCCCTTGAGTCACAAGTTCCGGTCTCGGCACCACTCTGTGCCGATACCTCTGAGTCCTTGCTTGCGCTGTCGGCTCCGGCCGGAGCCGACGTGTCTTCGGCTCCATTGGCTACATCTAAGAAGAGGTCAAGATCCCCTTCATTGGAGTCCATCCATTCAGCTCTGAGATCTCCCCTGCTCTTGGAGCGGAGCCATCGGAGCCGATCTTCTCGGTCGTCCAGACTTTCAGATCCCGACCTTGAGAGAGTGGTAAGTAGGCTATTAAAGTCTCAGACACTGGCCCAGATGATCTCTAGCCCATCTCATCAGACGGTGGCCATTTCGACTACACCTATTTTTCCTCCTTCAACTCTCCCTCAGAGTTCGGAGCCGGAGCTCCTCGGAGCCGTGCCTGTTGCGGTGTCGAAGCTGATACCTCCCCCTTCGGCTCCTTCATCTTCTGCTCCGATCTCCTCCTTGATACCTTAATTGGAGGGATCCAGGCGCCTGATCTCTCTCATTGGCTCAGAGGGGGCGAGTGGCATTGGACCATTGTCCGACCCCGTTCTCCCTCTTTGGAGCATTGGCGCTGGTGAGTTCAGACCCGACATCGGCCTCGGAGCCTTCCCTGTCGGTGTGGCCTGGGGTTCCTACCTCTTCAGAGCGGGGGCCCTCTGGCCTTTCTGATAGGGGAGCCTTCGAGGTGATGAGCGTACTAGCCCCAGAGCTTAGTCAATGGTCAGCTCCGTCGGCTCCTCCCACTACAGTGCCTGCTGATGTCTCTTCTCACTCTCTTGCTCCCGAACCCAGAGATCCAATGTCTCAGGTTTCCCCACTGGGAATTTCTTCCTCTTCTGAGGCTTCTCCTGACCTGTCAGTGGAGCCTCTGCATAAGAGGACATGTAAGAGGAAGCATGTGGACTCCCCTGAGTCTATTACATCTGACACCGACTTGGATGAGTCGGAGGGATCCCCAAAGTCCCCCTCTGAGGATGCTTCTTTCTCAGACATCCTGGAAATCCTGAAGCAGAGGGGGAACTGGTCTTCCCTTAATCCTTCCGAGGATGAGTCGGTGTACCTGGAGGCGTTCGGTTCTCGACCCTCCACCTCCTGGGTGTCTCCGCCTTTCGACCCCCTTATGGAAGTAGTGCCTCGGAAGGCGTTTTCCACCCCGGATTCGGTGGAACCCACCCCTCGGAGGCCATTTAAATTTATTACAGCACCAGTCGATAAGCAATTCCTGACAAAAGGTGTACCGGCGGATGCCATGGTGGTGGCTGCAGCCACCAAGAAGGAACCAGCTGATCCTTCGGTACCTGTCCATCCTCCTAATAAGGATTCTAGGACCATGAATAGGTATGGTAAGCGGATGTTTTCTTCAGCGACCTTTGCCATGCGTTCGCTGAATTACCTGTGTCACTTCACCCGCCTTCAGAGAGATATTCTCAAAGAGTTGGGAGAAGTTTTACAGGATCCATCAGCTGCTGGGTCCCAGGATAAAATAAACTCACAGCTTGGAACCCTGAACTCGATTGTTAACTCCTCCATGCGTCTGATTTCATATGCAGCCGATGGAGCGAGTAGGGCCGCAGGCACAGGAGTGGCCTTAAGGCGTCACGCCTGGATGCGGCTGTGTAATTTCGCGGACTCTTTCAAGGCGTCCTTCACAAATTCCCCCTTTGATGGTTCAGCTTTGTTCGGACCTCAAGTGAAAGACACCTTGACCAGATGCGAGCAAGATGGCAAGACTCTTTCTGCCGTAGGAGTCCATTTCTCCACCCCTTCAAGACCATACCCTATGGGTCAGAAGGGTGGGAAAATGTGGTTCCACAAATCTCAAGGAGTCACGTCTGATGCAAGAGGTCAGTTTACCCCCAGAGGCAGAGGGGGTAACAACAACAGACGCCACCCTAGGGGCAGAGGGGGTCCGCAAAACCAGGGTAGCAGGGAGCCTCTCTCTGACAAACCCTTTCAGCATCCCTGAGATGTTGCCCAATTGTCCACCTTCGGAGGCAGTCTGGGGGAAGACTGTCGCTGTACCCAATAGCCTGACTTTCCCTTACTCAAGACAAATGGGTACAGTCGATCATATCCGAGGGTTACAAAATTCCCTTTATCCAAACCCCAATTCAACAAAAGGGAACCCTTCCAGATGTTCCACCCGGTCTAAGGGAACTAGCAGTATTAGAAATATCAAAACTGCTAGCAAAAAGAGCCATCCAGCCAGTCCCAGCAGACCAATTAGGATCCGGAATCTACTCAAGGTTCTTTTTAGTACCGAAAAAGACAGGACTGGAGACCAATATTAGATCTCAGCAAACTGAACAAGTTTGTAAAGAGAACAAGATTCCGGATGGACACGCTACAGTCAATTCTGCCCTTTCTGGGCAAGGACAATTGGATGTGCTCCGTGGACCTTCAGGATGTGTACTATCACATAAAAATTCACAGGAGCTCCAGAAGGTTTCACCGCTTTCGGCTGGGGGCCAGTCACTACCAATTCAGAGCCCTGCCCTTTGGTCTCACTACAGCCCCCAGAGTGTTCACCAAATGTATGGCAGCGGTTACGGCTCACCTGAAACGGCAAGGATTCCAGGTGTTTCCATATCTAGACGACTGGCTCCTCACTGCCACCACCAGGCATCAACTTCTCCAAGCCACAGCTTACACCATTCACATTTTCAGAGGGCTAGGAATCTCTATAAATTTCGAAAAGTCTGCCTTGTCATCTTGTCAGTCTATTACTTTTATAGGCGCCAACTTGAACACCGTACAACTTTCAGCAAAGTTAACAGACCAAAGAATCTTAGATATTCAAAACCATGTCCAAATTCTTCTTCAGAGCAACAAAATTCAGGCCAGGTTTGTCCTGAAAGTATTAGGTCTTATGGCGGCCTCCATAACACTTCTTCCCCTTGCACGTTTTCACATGCATCTTCTACAGTGGATGCTGTTCACCCAATGGTCTTTTCAGCAACTCCCCATGAACCACAAGATCATTATAACTCAAACTTGCAAAAGTCATCTGTCCCGGTGGATATTGTCCCCTCAAGTCCATCAGGGCAGACCCTTTGTTCCTCCTCCCCCGGTCACCACGGTGACATCGGACGCCTCCCTGATCAGGTGTGGGGGGGCATTTTCAGGGCAGGATGGTCCATGGCACTTGGCAACCTTTCGTCCTGGAGATGAGAGCAGTGCTTTTAATGTTGCAAGCCCTCCACAACTCTCTTCCCCTAGGAACTATTGCAATTCAAATGGACAATATGTCCGTAGTGTGGTACATCAACAAGCAGGGCGGAACCAAGTCCTATCCCCTGTGTCGAGAGGTACTCAGACTTTGGCAATGGGCGATCTCCTCTCAGCAGTTTCTGATAGCAACGCATATCCCCGGGAAGTCCAACTTCATAGCGGACAGGTTGAGCAGAGCCATACTCATGCTGCACGAGTGGTCTCTCAAACAATCGGTAGCGGAAGAGATTTTTCAGAAGTGGGGTCTTCCTTGCTGCGATCTTTTTGCTACATCCCAAAACAGCAAATGCCCCGACTTCTTCACCCTCTTCCCCCTTCCAGGCCATCCCCTCAGAGACGCTCTAGTCCATGATTGGCCTCGGGGACTTCTCTATGCATTTCCACCTTTTCCTCTAATTCCACAAGTAATTCAGAAAGCAACCGCCTTGAGAGCCAAGTTGATTCTCATTGCCCCTTATTGGCCTCAACAGATATGGTTTCCTTTCCTACATCATTATCTTTTGGTGCAGCCTTGGCATCTGGACCCAGCTCCAGATCTGTTGACCCATCAGTCGGGGCAGCTGCACCAATCCCTACATTCTCTCAACCTCACTGCTTGGTTGCTCCACTTCCGTCCTTAGCCAGGCTTCCTATGATTTCTAATCCCGTCCGGGATATCATAGTAGCTTCCCTTAAATCTTCCACCAGAAAGATTTACACTAGTAAATGGAATCGTTTCTCCTTCTGGGCAAAGGCAAGGAATATAGATCCTTTTACTGCCCCAATTCATTCGGTCTTAGACTTCTAGCCGAAATTTTTCATTCAGGGTCTTCTGCCTCTACAGTAAAGGTTCAGTTGGCAGCCATATCGAATTTTCATACAGGCTTATCGGACCACAATATCATGTCCAATAAGCTTTGCAAAGCCTTCCTTAAAGGTGTATATTTACTTAGGCCTCCGATCAAAGATCCTCCACCTCAGTGGGATCTTAATTTAGTCTTAACATCCTTAATTCTCCCCTTTGAACCTCACGGTCTCCTGTTCATTGAAATTTCTTTCATAGAAGACACTTTTCCTAGTAGCCATTACTTCTCCTAGGAGAGTATCGGAGCTTCACGCCCTCTGCATTCATCCTCCCTACTTAATCTTCCACAAAGACAGAGTTTCTCTAAGGACTAATCCATCCTTCTTACCCAAGGTGGCTTCGCAGACAAATTTGAATCAATCAATTGATCTCCCAGTTTTTTTCCCAAACTATACTAATAGAGCAGAGCAAAAGCTACATTATCTAGATGTTCACCGCCAGCTCCGGTACTATCTGGATAGAACTAAACAAATAAGGAAATCTGATCAACTGTTTTTATCATATGCAGAAAATAAGAAAGGCCTTCCTGTTTCCAAGGTAACCCTATCTAGATGGCTGTCTTCTGTGATTACATCTATTTATCAACTCAGAGGCAGGGAATTATCTTCTAAACCAAAAGCCCATTCAACTAGAGCACTAGCTACATCTACAGCTTTTCAAGCTAGACTACCAATAGACACTATCTGTGCGGCAGCCACATGGGCCTCTCCTCATACATTTGTTTCGCATTACAAATTGGATAATGGCCTCCAGGGACAGAGCAACATTTGGTTCCACCATTCTTAAGAGTCTGTTCCAATAAGCCACCCAGGATGAAGGTGCTAGGGACGCGGTCCCATCCAGCAAGAATGAAGGCGAGATTGACAACTTAACATTGAGAAGTTATGTACCTACCATAACGTTCCATGTTAGTTGTCTTCTCTCGCCTTCTTTCTTGCATCCCACCCACCATCCCCCCTAGCCTGGACAGACCGAGAAGATATTTCCTTCTTTGAAGGGTCCTTTTATTCCTTTGTTCACTATCTAGGTGTCCTAGTATATATATATATATATATATATATATATATATAGTGTAAACAATTATCTTTGGAGGTTTTTTATTCCTCTTCCTCCTCCTTCCAGTTGGAGGATTTTGTTTTATTGGCCTATGCTAGGTTTTTCAGCTTCCAAACGAGATCTGGGGAGTTATTGCCTAGCATCATGGGATATAGGGTTGCCTCGAGCCGGTAAAATAAGCTCTCGAGCTTTAGTAAGTGGCCGAGTCGGAGCCGAGGATCGGCTCCGAACCCATCCAGCAAGAAAGAAGGCGAGAGAAGACAACTAACATGGAACGTTATGGTAGGTACATAACTTCTCATTTCTTTGAGGAATAGATAAAAAAGTTTGTGGCAAAAATCTGGGCATTCTGTGAAAATATGGACAGCTGAAATATATGCTCATTGCTACCAGTGTTAAACGCTCAAGGGGCTACTACATTTGAGACCGCATGGAAAGTATGTTATTTCACTTTGAGACTTGGGGAAGCTGACCCAAACCACTTTTAAAGTGTCTGAATTTAAGTTTTTAATCTAGAAGACATCCCTGTTTAATCGAGCAGAGTTTCTGAGTTATGTGCATGTGCAAAGAACCGTTCCTGATTTTCACAGACAGGGCAGTTAACATATCTTCTCAGAAATCTTTATGAACTATTGTTTCCAATTTATCATTGTTTCCAGATCCAGAAAATGAAGGAGAAATCATCTCTGCTGCCTAGTAAGTCTAATGAATGGAAAATCCTATCTGGACAAATCAAAGAATGAGTTCCACATCAGCTTTTTGATTCAAAAGGTGAAGAGATAGTTGACACATTAATCAGTTCACAAGAAGTTTGAGGGCCACAGTCATTACTACTGCATTTGTAAGAGGCCATAGTACACAAACTGTAGTGGAAGTAGCTACTTGTTCTTGCACGCACACATTTTCAGAATGTCATAAATTGAACATCACCTCAAAAAGCAGAGTAGGGTTTGCTCCTAATATCCTGCAGAATGTTTCAGTGAAAGTAATTATCCTAGAGCTTTTGGAGTTGGTTGAATATGACTTACAATGATCATAATAAATTTACGTAAAGTATGTACCATAGTAGTAGATACTGTTGCAGCCCTAATCACTTTTTTCCCCTTTGGAGTATCTTAGGGTTGGGATGGATACTTTGTCTCTCTCTCCCCCCCTGTGTGAAAGGAGAAGCTAAGGAGGTAGACTGAGTGGCCCTACCCTCACCACCTTGGGCAAGAAAACTAAAGGTAGTTCATGCAAACATCATCTTTATGCTTTACCCTGGCTGGTACAGGGAATGATGCAGTATGCTGGAATTTGGGCCAAAATCCCAGTGGAAATTACTACTGCAACAGTTATTGGGACATCTGTCTGACTTCCTGACCTTTGCATTCTTTCCCCTCTTGCCTAGGCAGATGCCTGCTCATCTGGACCTCAGTGGTATAAGAAGGATGCCTGCTCTTACAATCTATAGTTTTTTCTTTGTACAGATCAGTACCTATTCCCACTAGCATTCATCGGTTTGACTGGCTTCAAATTCACATGAATATAATGTTGAGGGAGCACTGTTTTTTTTTATTATACTATACTATGAATGTTTTTTAGGCATTAGGTATAGACAGAAATTTGATATTTTATGATGCAATTTATGTAGGAATTAGATCCTTTGCAGACTTTACCATGTTTAGTTTTCTACTTTGAACTGAAGCACAGTGTCCTTAACAGTCCTTGTGCATTCTTCAACCAGATGATCAATGATCTTGCCTTCATAAACTGGATGGCCTTCATCCCTTTCTGCTCCCTGTGTGGACTTGAAGCTGGCCAACCTGCAGTTCTTCAAAATAGGATTTAGTATCATAGGGCCCAAGTTTTAAGGGAAGGGGCAGTCACCATGAGTCTGATTCAGCGGTGGTCAACTGACGTATATGGTCTTCCTCCTCCCAGTAGACATTTAGTCTCAGCCTCCCCTCCAAAGGAGTTCTTATTTGGTTGTGCCCACAGCTGACTGAAGGATCACTTCAAATAAAAGTCAACCCAGAAGACAGAGAGACAGAAATAGGGACCTTCTGTTCCTACTTTGAGCCCAAACCCCTAGCAGACACCTTGGGTGAGTGCATTTAGTAGTACATCTTCACAGCCATATTCCCAGCCCTTTGCTGCCAAAAAACAGGACAATTTTTACAGGGTTGTGAATTCCAGCAAGTGTGTGTGAAAAGAAAAGAAAAAACCCTCTTGCTAATCCACCAGTCTCACTTAAAGGACAAGACTGAGAGATACACCAGGCAAAACCCTGGGAAATTCAGTGATAGAATTTATGCAACCTGTCTTCTCTATTAAATGTGGTTGTGATGTATCTTTTACATTCAGTAGCTTTGTCTTCATTGATAATGAGATAAGCCTAGCTGAGGAATATCCACACCAAGCCATGTTGAAGATCAACACTGCAGTACCCCATTTGAGAAAGTTTTGCTTTTTGGACCAGCTACACTACAGGTTTTATGGTGGAGGAGAAAGGCAAGACAATGTAATCAGTAAAAAGGTAGTTTGTGGTATAGTACTGATTCCTGGGACTTCCTACCATAAAGACACTTTCAGACAGCTCAAATACCAGTCTGTCTCTTTCCTCAGTTGGTCTATGTTCCCTATGTTGGAGGTGTATGAGGTCACTCAGGCAGCACTATTTTCAGTCCTTTCTTGCTGTGTAGTCTGATGCAAGACCATGCTGCTCATTGTCATCAGTCCATTGATCAATCTTTTCTACTATAGCATCTACAGATAAGTACCCTGTTGGATATTTTCCTTATCTTGCTATACTGTTGTATGATTTTTGTTAATGTTTTATAAAGTTAACAACTGTACTTCTGTAGAAAGCAAATACACCCCAATGATTTTCATCCTTTGTCTTTTTTTCCCCCTGTGGACCTCTACATGATGTCCCCCAACTGTCCTTTCTGTGTATGGTTTAATACAAACAATAAGCACTGTGTCAAGTCCCACCAGCAACAGCATCTAAAGACAGGTGGGTCTTGGCACATGTGATGGGGTCTGCCAGAACCCAGGCCATTGTCCCAAAATAACGCAAAAACAATGCTCACTGAGAAGAATATGAGAGAATCTGAAAACACCTCTGTCTGATTGTCCACCAAGACTTATGATTAACCCAGGTGAGATACCTTTTCAGCTCCTTCCTCTGACACCTGGTAGGTCTCAGTTCTCTGGCAAGATCCCACGAGAGGCTGCTATGACTTCAGTCAAGTCCTTTCAGCCTGTTGATGGGGTTTGAGATTGCTGTGCATTACTCTGCTTCATTTGCCAGGGTCCCGGTGACTGAGGGTGAGGACAATATGCCCTTGGTGATTGTTACAGAAGAATTGTTTGGGAACCAGATTGAGGCTATAGTTATCAGTATGTGACTTGAGCCTATTCCAAACAGAGAGCTCCCAAGCCCAAGAACCTGGTAGGTTTGTCCCATCCTAAGCTGACTGAATCCCTGCTCCTTCAACCTAGGTCTGATCACAGGACTTGACCTAGATCAGGTCTTCACGAAATCCAGGCAGTCTACCATAGAAAAGGTTAATGCTTCAGGAACTGCATCTGGGAAAAGAAAAAATGGACCATTTCCCCAAAGAGATTGGCTTCTTTGAGTCGGAGGATAAAGATGGGTTGGTTTATGTGCAGTCTTCTTTCCCAGCAGTATACTGACTCAGATTCTGAAAACACCTTATCTTAAACTTTAGTGCCTGGGGATTCATCCTTTGGAGACACTTTTCATAAGATGAGGCCTTCAGTATGGAATCTAAAGAGTTTTCAAAGGCTCAGCCTAATCTCTGGAAGCTCCTGAGCCTGCCTTTTCCCAGAATTTTGGTGATTCCACCAAACATAAAATCTTTGACTATGTGTATAATGACAAATCTCTGCAACCTGACCTCCTCCCCCCTGCCCCTAGAAAGCCAGACAACTTTACAGTGTGCTTCAATCCCACAAGATCCTCTATAAAAATCCAGTGGCAGATCTAGCAGTGGTGTCCATGGAATCCTTCAAGGGAGCAAATGGGAAAGCAGCCATGAATCACTTGCCAAATGAGAGAGAAAACAGCATGACAGATTTGCCAAGAAGACTTGCACCTCAGCTACTCTGGCCATGAGAGCGCTTTACTGCTTGTCCCATATCGTCAAGTACCTCGATATTGCAACAAATTAAATCCAAGGCAGAGGGGGTATGGGACATTTTGTATTTGTACAATGATCTAGTGAGTGTCTTGACACTCACTAAAGTGTGGAAATGATGGTTTAGATGCTTTATGCAGGGTGGCTCCCACAGGGTCAGTTGTGAGCTGACATGCCTGGCTAAGGATATTGCCTCAGTCGTGATCAGGTTAAAACAGAGCTTCTTGATGCCCCTTTAGATAAGGAGTCTCTTTGAACTTGGTTCTGAGAAGGTGTTTAAAAAATTGGACAAGAAATCTAGACATGAAATCTGTTAAAGAAGTTTAACTGCTACACCTAGAAATAACAGAAATTACCCAATCAAACCCTGGCCTTTTGTCCCCAGAGAGAGAGAGAGAGAGAGAGAGAGTGAAAGACCCAAACAATTAGGAAGGAAGAGTCCGGTAACAGAGAAAGTGGCAAATGTACCAGAGTGGGGGGGGGGTCAAGGACCCTGCTCCCTACAAGGGAGTAGCTTTAATTGTTTTCAGCTCCTCCATCACTTCCTCAAAATCCAACCACCTCCCTTCTATCCTTAGGAGTAAGGCTTTGTAGTGCTAAGGGGCTGCTGCCAAGGAAGGAGGATTATGCCGGCATGTATTGATATTTCATCTAGAACTGCTATAATGGAGGTTAAGAAAATTCTGGGAGAAATAATCGCTAGTTTGCAAAACAAAAATCACATAAAGCGCTTTTTGTTTGGAAAATGCCCAAACTTCTTAGTTTGGCATTTTCCAAGCAACGCTTCATGTGATTTTGTTTTTGCAAACTTATTCTCGTGGTGTAAAAGGAGCAGTTTTTCATTAAATTCCTACTTCCTACCAGGCTGTGTGAAGTGTTGGTTCCTGGCAACAAAGTTGCTAGAATAACAGGGCTTGCATTAATATGCACTTTCTGAAGGATATGAAGTCTGAAACTCAAATTTGTATCATTAGTCTGTGATTTGCAAACAAAACGTACGATGTTAAGTTATCAATCTCACCTTCATTCTTGCTGGATGGGTTCAGAGCCAATCCTCTGCTTCGACTCGGCCACTTACTAAAGCTTGAGAGCTTATTTTACCGGCTCAAGGCAACCCTATATCCCATGATGCTAGGCAATAACTCCCCAGATCTTGTTTGCCGCTTTTGCTTGCGAGGTGCGTTTTTTTTTACCGGCTCCTGGTAAGTCTTAGAGATAGTGTTCAGTCACCTTTTTTGAGAAAAAATTTCTACCTAGTTATTTCTTTCAATAGTTAACTAACTACCCTTAACTTTATTACTTTTTTATTCTCTTTTTTTTATCCCTTATATCCCTCCCCCTCCAGTCTTTTAGGTTAGGCCTTAAGCCTGCCCCTTTCCTGTTTTTTCTTGGGGATCCTGTGGAGTGTTTGGGTGTGTCAGTATCCCTATTAATATTTTATTGTTAAATTATAATTTTCGGGAGTGTGTGTCTGTGTGTGTTTTTCTGCTACTTTTATGTAACCCTCGACACTGTTATGTCGAAGGAACCTAAAGAAACTAAGGTCTCAGGCTTTAAGAAGTGTGACTCATGCTGTCAGAAAATGTCTCTGACAGACGGTCACACTTCTTGTGTTTACTGCCTGGGACCCCTGCACCTGCAGGACTCTTGTTCAGTATGTCATGCATTCAGTCCAAGAGTCCTGCAGGAGCGCAGGAACAAACTGATACTTAGGGGCTTGTTAAAGCCCGAGGGCTCCCCAACTAAGTCTGTGTCGGGGAGGCCCTCGAAGTCTGCAAAACCGTCGGCTCCAAGTACTAAGCCTTCGGCTGCTGGCTCCTTGTCTGTGCCTAGATCGGCTCCAGCTGGAGCCGATCCCCTTGAGTCACAAGTTCCGGTCTCGGCACCACTCGGTGCCGATACCTCTGAGTCCTTGCTTGCGCTGTCGGCTCCGGCCGGAGCCGACGTGTCTTTGGCTCCATTGGCTACATCTAAGAAGAGGTCAAGATCCCCTTCATTGGAGTCCATCCATTCGGCTCTGAGATCTCCCCTGCTCTTGGAGCGGAGCCATCGGAGCCGATCTTCTCGGTCGTCCAGACTTTCAGATCCCGACCTTAAGAGAGTGGTAAGTAGGCTATTAAAGTCTCAGACACTGGCCCAGATGATCTCTAGCCCGTCTCATCAGACGGTGGCCATTTCGACTACACCTATTTTTCCTCCTTCAGCTCTCCCTCAGAGTTCGGAGCCGGAGCTCCTCGGAGCCGTGCCTGTTGCGGTGTCAGAGCTGATACCTCCCCCTTCGGCTCCTTCATCTTCTGCTCCGATCTCCTCCTTGATACCTTAATTGGAGGGATCCAGGTGCCTGATCTCTCTCATTGGCTCCGAGGGGGCGAGTGGCATTGGACCATTGTCCGACCCCGTTCTCCCTCTTTGGAGCATTGGCGCTGGTGAGTTCGGACCCGACATCGGCCTCGGCACCTTCCCTGTCGGTGTGGCCTGGGGTTCCTACCTCTTCAGAGCGGGGGCCCTCTGGCCTTTCTGATAGGGGAGCCTTCGAGGTGATGAGCGTACTAGCCCCAGCGCTTAGTCAATGGTCAGCTCCGTCGGCTCCTCCCACTACAGTGCCTGCTGATGTCTCTTCTCACTCTCTTGCTCCCGAACCCAGAGATCCAATGCCTCAGGTTTCCCCACTGGGAATTTCTTCCTCTTCTGAGGCTTCTCCTGACCTGTCAGTGGAGCCTCTGCATAAGAGGACATGTAAGAGGAAGCATGTGGACTCCCCTGAGTCTATTACATCTGACACCGACTTGGATGAGTCGGAGGGATCCCCAAAGTCCCCCTCTGAGGATGTTTCTTTCTCAGACATCCTGGAAATCCTGAAGCAGAGGGGGAACTGGTCTTCCCTTAATCCTTCAGAGGATGAGTCGGTGTACCTGGAGGCGTTCGGTTCTCGACCCTCCACCTCCTAGGTGTCTCCGCCTTTCGACCCCCTTATGGAAGTAGTGCCTCGGAAGGCGTTTTCCGCCCCGGATTTGGTGGAACCCACCCCTCGGAGGCCATCTAAATTTATTACAGCACCAGTCGATAAGCAATTCCTGACAAAAGGTGTACCGGCGGATGCCATGGTGGTGGCTGCAGCCACCAAGAAGGAACCAGCTGATCCTTCGGTACCTGTCCATCCTCCTAATAAGGATTCTAGGACCATGAATAGGTATGGTAAGCGGATGTTTTCTTCAGCGGCCTTTGCCATGCGGTCGCTGAATTACCTGTGTCACTTCACCCGCCTTCAGAGAGATATTCTCAAAGAGTTGGGAGAAGTTTTACAGGATCCATCAGCTGCTGGGTCCCAGGATAAAATAAACTCACAGCTTGGAACCCTGAACTCGATTGTTAACTCCTCCATGCGTCTGATTTCATATGCAGCCGATGGAGCGAGTAGGGCCGCAGGCACAGGAGTGGCCTTAAGGCGTCACGCCTGGATGCGGCTGTGTAATTTTGCGGACCCTTTCAAGGCGTCCTTCACAAATTCCCCCTTTGATGGTTCAGCTTTGTTCAGACCTCAAGTGAAAGACACCTTGACCAGATGCGAGCAAGATGGCAAGACTCTTTCTGCCGTAGGAGTCCATTTCTCCACCCCTTCAAGACCATACCCTATGGGTCAGAAGGGTGGGAAAATGTGGTTCCACAAATCTCAAGGAGTCACGTCTGATGCAAGAGGTCAGTTTACCCCCAGAGGCAGAGGGGGTAATAACAACAGACGCCACCCTAGGGGCAGAGGGGGTCCATAGAATCAGGGTAGTAGGGAGCCTCTCTCTGACAAACCCTTTCAGCATCCCTGAGATGTTGCCCAATTGTCCACCTTCGGAGGCAGTCCGGGGGAAGACTGTCGTCGTACCCAATAGCCTGACTTTCCCTTACTCAAGACAAATGGGTACAGTCGATCATATCCGAGGGTTACAAAATTCCCTTTATCCAAACCCCAATTCAACAAAAGGGAACCCTTCCAGATGTTCCACCTGGTCTAAGGGAACTAGCAGTATTAGAAATATCAATACTGCTAGCAAAAAGAGCCATCCAGCCAGTCCCAGCAGACCAACTAGGATCCGGAATCTACTCAAGGTTCTTTTTAGTACCGAAAAAGACAGGACTGGAGACCAATATTAGATCTCAGCAAACTGAACAAGTTTGTAAAGAGAACAAGATTCCGGATGGACACGCTACAGTCCAGTCTGCCCTTTCTGGGCAAGGACAATTGGATGTGCTCCGTGGACCTTCAGGATGCGTACTATCACATAAAAATTCACAGGAGCTCCAGAAGGTTTCACCGCTTTCGGCTGGGGGCCAGTCACTACCAATTCAGAGCCCTGCCCTTTGGTCTCACTACAGCCCCCAGAGTGTTCACCAAATGTATGGCAGCGGTTACGGCTCACCTGAGACGGCAAGGATTCCAGGTGTTTCCATATCTAGACAACTGGCTCCTCACTGCCACCACCAGGCATCAACTTCTCCAAGCCACAGCTTACACCATTCACATTTTCAGAGGGCTAGGAATCTCTATAAATTTCGAAAAGTCTGCCTTGTCACCTTGTCAGTCTATTACTTTTATAGGCGCCAACTTCAACACCGTACAACTTTCAGCAAAGTTAACAGACCAAAGAATCTTAGATATTCAAAACCATGTCCAAATTCTTCTTCAGAGCGACAAAATTCAGGCCAGGTTTGTCCTGAAAGTATTGGGTCTTATGGCGGCCTCCATAACACTTCTTCCCTTGCACGTTTTCACATGCATCTTCTACAGTGGATGCTGTTCACCCAATGGTCTTTTCAGCAACTCCCCATGAACCACAAGATCATTATAACTCAAACTTGCAAAAGTCATCTGTCCCGGTGGATATTGTCCCCTCAAGTCCATCAGGGCAGACCCTTTGTTCCTCCTCCCCCGGTCACCATGGTGACATCAGACGCCGCCCTGATCAGGTGGGGGGGGGGGGGCATTTTCAGGGCAGGATGGTCCATGGCACTTGGCAACCTGCACATAAATGTCCTGGAGATGAGAGCAGTGCTTTTAATGTTGCAAGCCCTCCACAACTCTCTTCCCCTAGGAACTATTGCAATTCAAACGGACAATATGTCCGTGGTGTGGTACATCAACACGCAGGGCGGAACCAAGTCCTATCCCCTGTGTCGAGAGGTACTCAGACTTTGGCAATGGGCGATCTCCTCTCAGCAGTTTCTGATAGCAATGCATATCCCCGGGAAGTCCAACTTCATAGCGGACAGGTTGAGCAGAGCCATACTCATGCTGCACGAGTGGTCTCTCAAACAATCGGTAGCGGAAGAGATTTTTCAGAAGTGGGGTCTTCCTTGCTGCGATCTTTTTGCTACATCCCAAAACAGCAAATGCCCCGACTTCTTCACCCTCTTCCCCCTTCCAGGCCATCCCCTCAGAGACGCTCTAGTCCATGATTGGCCTCGGGGACTTCTCTATGCATTTCCACCTTTTCCTCTAATTCCACAAGTAATTCAGAAAGCAACCGCCTTGAGAGCCAAGTTGATTCTCATTGCCCCTTATTGGCCTCAACAGATATGGTTTCCTTTCCTACATCATTATCTTTTGGTGCAGCCTTGGCATCTGGACCCAGCTCCAGATCAGTCGGGGCAGCTGCACCAATCCCTACATTCTCTCAACCTCACTGCTTGGTTGCTCCACTTCCGTCCTTAGCCAGGCTTCCTATGATTTCTAATCCCGTCCGGGATATCATAGTAGCTTCCCTTAAATCTTCCACCAGAAAGATTTACACTAGTAAATGGAAACATTTCTCCTTCTGGGCAAAGGCAAGGAATATAGATCCTTTTACTGCCCCAATTCATTCAGTCTTAGACTTCTAGCCGAAATTTTTCATTCAGGGTCTTCTGCCTCTACAGTAAAGGTTCATTTGGCAGCCATATCGAATTTTCATACAGGCTTATCGGACCACAATATTATGTCCAATAAGCTTTGCAAAGCCT
Source organism: Protopterus annectens (assembly GCF_019279795.1). Lineage (NCBI taxonomy): Eukaryota > Metazoa > Chordata > Ceratodontiformes > Protopteridae > Protopterus > Protopterus annectens. The sequence goes on along the minus strand of NC_056747.1, from coordinate 124,445,812 downwards.
TCCTTAAAGGTGTATATTTACTTAGGCCTCCGATCAAAGATCCTCCACCTCAGTGGGATCTTAATTTAGTCTTAACATCCTTAATTCTCCCCCCCCTTTGAACCTGCGGTCTCCTGTTCATTGAAATTTCTTTCATGGAAGACACTTTTCCTAGTAGCCATTACTTCTCCTAGGAGAGTATCGGAGCTTCACGCCCTCTGCATTCATCCTCCCTACTTAATCTTCCACAAAGACAGAGTTTCTCTAAGGACTAATCCATCCTTCTTACCCAAGGTGGCTTCGCAGACAAATTTGAATCAATCAGTTGATCTCCCAGTTTTTTTCCCAAACTATACTAATAGAGCAGAGCAAAAGCTACATTATCTAGATGTTCACCGCCAGCTCCGGTACTATCTGGATAGAACTAAACAAATAAGGAAATCTGATCAACTGTTTTTATCGTATGCAGAAAATAAGAAAGGCCTTCCTGTTTCCAAGGTAACCCTATCTAGATGGCTGTCTTCTGTGATTACATCTATTTATCAACTCAGAGGCAGGAAATTATCTTCTAAACCAAAAGCCTATTCAACTAGAGCACTAGCTACATCTACAGCTTTTCAAGCTAGACTACCAATAGACACTATCTGTGCGGCAGCCACATAGGCCTCTCCTCATACCTTTGTTTTGCATTACAAATTGGATAATGGCCTCCAGGGACAGAGCAACATTTGGTTCCACCATTCTTAAGAGTCTGTTCCAATAAGCCACCCAGGATGAAGGTGCTAGGGACGCGGTCCCATCCAGCAAGAATGAAGGCGTGATTGACAACTTAACATTGAGAAGTTATGTACCTACCATAACGTTCCATGTTAGTTGTCTTCTCTCGCCTTCTTTCTTGCATCCCACCCACCATCCCCCTAGCCTGGACAGACCAAGAAGATCTTTCCTTCTTTGAAGGGTCCTTTTATTCCTTTGTTCACTATCTAGGTGTCCTAGTATATATATATATATATATATATATATATATATATATAGTGTAAATAATTATCTTTGGAGGTTTTTATTCCTCTTCCTCCTCCTTCCAGTTGGAGGATTTTGTTTTATTGGCCTATGCTAGGTTTTTCAGCTTCCAAACGAGATCTGGGGAGTTATTGCATAGCATCATGGGATATAGGGTTGCCTCGAGCCGGTAAAATAAGCTCTCGAGCTTTAGTAAGTGGCCGAGTCGGAGCCGAGGATCGGCTCCGCACCCATCCAGCAAGAAAGAAGGCGAGAGAAGACAACTAACATGGAACGTTATGGTAGGTACATAACTTCTCATTTCTTTAAGGAATAGATAAAAAAGTTTGTGGCAAAAATATGGACAGCTGAAATATATGCTCATTGCTACCAGTGTTAAACGCTCAAGGGGCTACTACATTTGAGACCGCATGGAAAGTATGTTATTTCACTTTGAGACTTGGGGAAGCTGACCCAAGCCACTTTTAAAGTGTCTGAATTTAAGTTTTTAATCTAGAAGACATCCCTGTTTAATCGAGCAGAGTTTCTGAGTTATGTGCATGTGCAAAGAACCGTTCCTGATTTTCACAGACAGGGCAGTTAACATATCTTCTCAGAAATCTTTATGAACTATTGTTTCCAATTTATCATTGTTTCCAGATCCAGAAAATGAAGGAGAAATCATCTCTGCTGCCTAGTAAGTCTAATGAATGGAAAATCCTATCTGGACAAATCAAAGAATGAGTTCCACATCAGCTTTTTGATTCAAAAGGTGAAGAGATAGTTGACACATTAATCAGTTCACAAGAAGCTTGAGGGCCGCAGTCATTACTACTGCATTTGTAAGAGGCCATAGTACACAAACTGTAGTGGAAGTAGCTACTTGTTCTTGCACGCACACATTTTCAGAATGTCATAAATTGAACATCACCTCAAAAAGCAGAGTAGGGTTTGCTCCTAATATCCTGCAGAATGTTTCAGTGAAAGTAATTATCCTAGAGCTTTTGGAGTTGGTTGAATATGACTTACAATGATCATAATAAATTTACGTAAAGTATGTACCATAGTAGTAGATACTGTTGCAGCCCTAATCACTTTTTTCCCCTTTGGAGTATCTTAGGGTTGGGATGGATACTTTGTCTCTCTCCCCCCCCCCCCATGTGAAAGGAGAAGCTAAGGAGGTAGACTGAGTGGCCCTACCCTCACCACCTTGGGCAAGAAAACTAAAGGTAGTTCATGCAAACATCATCTTTATGCTTTACCCTGGCTGGTACAGGGAATGATGCAGTATGCTGGAATTTGTGCCAAAATCCCAGTGGAAATTACTACTGCAACAGTTATTGGGACATCTGTCTGACTTCCTGACCTTTGCATTCTTTCCCCTCTTGCCTAGGCAGATGCCTGCTCATCTGGACCTCAGTGGTATAAGAAGGATGCCTGCTCTTACAATCTATAGTTTTTTCTTTGTACAGATCAGTACCTATTCCCACTAGCATTCATCGGTTTGACTGGCTTCAAATTCACATGAATATAATGTTGAGGGAGCACTGTTTTCTTTTATTATACTATACTATGAATGTTTTTTAGGCATTAGGTATAGACAGAAATTTGATATTTTATGATGCAATTTATGTAGGAATTAGATCCTTTGCAGACTTTACCATGTTTAGTTTTCTACTTTGAACTGAAGCACAGTGTCCTTAACAGTCCTTGTGCATTCTTCAACCAGATGATCTATGATCTTGCCTTCATAAACTGGATGGCCTTCATCCCTTTCTGCTCCCTGTGTGGACTTGAAGCTGGCCAACCTGCAGTTCTTCAAAATAGGATTTAGTATCATAGGGCCCAAGTTTTAAGGGAAGGGGCAGTCACCATGAGTCTGATTCAGCGGTGGTCAACTGACGTATATGGTCTTCCTCCTCCCAGTAGACATTTAGTCTCAGCCTCCCCTCCAAAGGAGTTCTTATTTGGTTGTGCCCACAGCTGACTGAAGGATTACTTCAAATAAAAGTCAACCCAGAAGACAAGAGAGACAGAAGTAGGGACCTTCTGTTCCTACTTTGAGCCCAAACCCCTAGCAGACACCTTGGGTGAGTGCATTTAGTAGTACATCTTCACAGCCATATTCCCAGCCCTTTGCTGCCAAAAAACAGGACAATTTTTACAGGGTTGTGAATTCCAGCAAGTGTGTGTGAAAAGAAAAGAAAAAAACCCTCTTGCTAATCCACCAGTCTCACTTAAAGGACAAGACTTAGAGATACACCAGGCAAAACCCTGGGAAATTCAGTGATAGAATTTATGCAACCTGTCTTCTCTATTAAATGTGGTTGTGATGTATCTTTTACATTCAGTAGCTTTGTCTTCATTGATAATGAGATAAGCCTAGCTGAGGAATATCCACACCAAGCCATGTTGAAGATCAACACTGCAGTACCCCATTTGAGAAAGTTTTGCTTTTTGGACCAGCTACACTACAGGTTTTATGGTGGAGGAGAAAGGCAAGACAATGTAATCAGTAAAAAGGTAGTTTGTGGTATAGTACTGATTCCTGGGACTTCCTACCATAAAGACACTTTCAGACAGCTCAAATACCAGTCTGTCTCTTTCCTCAGTTGGTCTATGTTCCCTATGTTGGAGGTGTATGAGGTCACTCAGGCAGCACTATCTTCAGTCCTTTCTTGCTGTGTAGTCTGATGCAAGACCATGCTGCTCATTGTCATCAGTCCATTGATCAATCTTTTCTACTATAGCATCTACAGATAAGTACCCTGTTGGATATTTTCCTTATCTTGCTATACTGTTGTATGATTTTTGTTAATGTTTTATAAAGTTAACAACTGTACTTCTGTAGAAAGCAAATACACCCCAATGATTTTCATCCTTTGTCTTTTTTTTTCCCCTGTGGACCTCAACATGATGTCCCCCAACTGTCCTTTCTGTGTATGGTTTGATACAAACAATAAGCATGTGTCAAGTCCCACCAGCAACAGCATCTAAAGACAGGTGGGACTGGGTCTTGGCACATGTGATGGGGTCTGCCAGAACCCAGGCCATTGTCCCAAAATAACGCAAAAACAATGCTCACTGAGAAGAATATGAGAGAATCTGAAAACACCTCTGTCTGATTGTCCACCAAGACTTATGATTAACCCAGGTGAGATACCTTTTCAGCTCCTTCCTCTGACACCTGGTAGGTCTCAGTTCTCTGGCAAGATCCCACGAGAGGCTGCTATGACTTCAGTCAAGTCCTTTCAGCCAGTTGATGGGGTTTGAGATTGCTGTGCATTACTCTGCTTCATTTGCCAGGGTCCTGGTGACTGAGGGTGAGGACAATATGCCCTTGGTGATTGTTACAGAAGAATTGTTTGGGAACCAGATTGAGGCTATAGTTATCAGTATGTGACTTGAGCCTATTCCAAACAGAGAGCTCCCAAGCCCAAGAACCTGGTAGGTTTGTCCCATCCTAAGCTGACTGAATCCCTGCTCCTTCAACCTAGGTCTGATCACAGGACTTGACCTAGATCAGGTCTTCACGAAATCCAGGCAGTCCACCATAGAAAAGGTTAATGCTTCAGGAACTGCATCTGGGAAAAGAAAAAAGGGACCATTTCCCCAAAGAGATTGGCTTCTTTGAGTCGGAGGATAAAGATGGGTTGGTTTATGTGCAGTCTTCTTTCCCAGCAGTATACTGACTCAGATTCTGAAAACACCTTATTTTAAACTTTAGTGCCTGGGGATTCATCCTTTGGAGACACTTTTCATAAGATGAGGCCTTCAGTATGGAATCTAAAGAGTTTTCAAAGGCTCAACCTAATCTCTGGAAGCTCCTGAGCCTGCCTTTTCCCAGAATTTTGGTGATTCCACCAAACATAAAATCTTTGACTATGTGTATAATGACAAATCTCTGCAACCTGACCTCCTCCCCCCTGCCCCTAGAAAGCCAGACAACTTTACAGTGTGCTTCAATCCCACAAGATCCTCTATAAAAATCCAGTGGCAGATCTAGCAGTGGTGTCCATGGAATCCCTCAAGGGAGCAAATGGGAAAGCAGCCATGAATCACTTGCCAAATGAGAGAGAAAACAGCATGACAGATTTGCCAAGAAGACTTGCACCTCAGCTACTCTGGCCATGAGAGCGCTTTACTGCTTGTCCCATATCGTCAAGTACCTCGATATTGCAACAAATTAAATCCAAGGCAGAGGGGGTATGGGACATTTTGTATTTGTACAATGATCTAGTGAGTGTCTAGACACTCACTAAAGTGTGGAAATGATGGTTTAGATGCTTTATGCAGGGTGGCTCCCACAGGGTCAGTTGTGAGCTGACATGCCTGGCTAAGGATATTGCCTCAGTCGTGATCAGGTTAAAACAGAGCTTCTTGATGCCCCTTTAGATAAGGAGTCTCTTTGAACTTGGTTCTGAGAAGGTGTTTAAAAAATTGGACAAGAAATCTAGACATGAAATCTGTTAAAGAAGTTTAACTGCTACACCTAGAAATAACAGAAATTACCCAATCAAACCCTGGCCTTTTGTCCCCAGAGAGAGAGAGAGAGAGAGAGAGTGTGAAAGACCCAAACAATTAGGAAGGAACAGAGAAAGTGGCAAATGTACCAGATTGGGGGGGGGGGGTCAAGGACCCTGCTCCCTACAAGGGAGTAGCTTTAACTGTTATCAGCTCCTCCATCACTTCCTCAAAATCCAACCACCTCCCTTCTATCCTTAGGAGTAAGGCTTTGTAGTGCTCAGGGGCTGCTGCCAAGGAAGGAGGATTATGCCGGCATGTATTGATATTTCATCTAGAACTGCTATAATGGAGGTTAAGAAAATTCTGGGAGAAATAATCAGAGAAGTGGGTCCTTCACACACACATATATATATATATATATATATATGGGTACAACTTGTAGTTTTGGAGGGATGTCTCTTTAAGTATCTCTCCACCACAAAAGTACCAAGAAAAATTGATATCTCCTCCATTACAAGACATCTTACGTCCAATGATCCATTCAAACAGTACTCAGGGAAGACACCTGGATACCTGTACTGGAATTGTCAAAACTAAACGAGCTTCTGATAATACCAAAATTCAAAATGTGGGCCCTTTAAAACCTATTCCCCCTCATTCTCCCAGAGGCATGGATTGTGACTTTGGATCTGAAAGATGCCTACTTTCATGTTCTTGTTCTATAGTAACCACTGGAAGTTCCTGCATTTTCAGGCAAGAGAATCCTATTACCAGTTCTATGCCTTACAATTTGTCTTGTCTTCTGCTTCCAATGTTTTCACAAACTGTCTGGTATATGTAGGACTTTCAAGATGGCTGCACATTAATTAAAAAGCTTAATTCTAACTCCCTGTGTGAAAACAGAAACTAAGCAGAGGCGGCCAGTGGACCTGTGTTTATGGGTAAATTTCAGTAACTGGCTAGATGCCAGGAAAAAAAGAAATACAGAGGACCTGGGAAAAATCAGCTACAAAACATGAGGAAGAAACACTGACTGGAGAAAGTTCTGCAGCTGTTCAAAAAAAAGAAATGCAATCTCCAGACATGAATTCCAGTAACCTACAGGAAAATATAAGACAATTGCACATAGACCTGGTTAAAATAAATGAAACACTGATGGAGTATATCAACAAAGTTTGGAAAAAATGGAAAGCTTTAAACAGATATTCAGATGAGGTGATAAAGCTGCAAAACTTAGAGGCTGAAAGAAGAGATGCTTCAAAAATAATAGAATTAGAGGACAGAGCACTTAGGGAAAACTTGAGATTTTCAACTATAGCAGACAAGCTGGAAAGAAGAGACTACATTAATTTTATGAAAGCGCAGATAAGCAACTGGACTGGTATTCCACAGCAGGAACTGTTAGTTGAAAGGGCACATTGTGTGTATGCTACAAACCTGGCTATGAGAATGGAACCTAGACCTTTAACAGTAAAGATGAAATCCTACCAGCAGGAGTTGATTCTGACAAAACTGTGGCAGAAGGACAAAGTACTAAAAGTGGGAGACTGCAAGAGTATGTGTGGAGAATGATTAATTATTGTACACCAGGCTGAAGAGGAGCAAATGTATTCCACTTTTCTGGGAATGTTAAGATGAAAGTGGGAGATTCAAACTACTGTACCCAGCTGTCTTCCAGGTATTCTTCCCTGGAGGGACAAAATCGTTTTTTGATGAAGTACATGCTAAGGAGGAAATATAAAAGTTTGTCCAACAAAAAGTAAGCTGTGAAACAAGGAGATTCGGCTTCTTGTTCTTCTGGTAATAAAGACTATACCTGTGAAACCTTATCCAATGTTTTAATGGAAAATGTTGGAGAGAAGGAAGGTTGCATGAGAATTGACTAGAAAAATCGAAAGTACATTGGAAATGAAGCAGAGACAGGATATGGGAGATGGAGACGAACAGGAATAAAACCAGTAACTTAATGAGGGTTTACAATGCAATAACTATATTTGTGAAATATGACAGAAGAAAATCTGGAAATATTGGACTTGATTCAGAATTTATTGGACTTGGAAATTTTGTTTTCTTAAGTAGTACTATTTTTGTGTTGTATGGTTTTTTCCATGCTATAAAGTTAAGTTTTCAGTTATTTGTAACTGTAATAGGGATTGTAAACAGGTGCTGCTGTTCTATTTTCCCCTTTCTCCCTTCTTCTCTCTTTCTTTTTGTTCAGTTTTAAGAAATGTAGGCACTGCAATGTAAAAGAAAAAAATGGTTAAAAAAAGCATGACGAGAAAAATTAATCTGCTTTTTCTCATTCTTACCTAGAGGAATGACTGGGTTAAGGACCTTAGATTGATTTGGTAAAAAGTTATAAGACAGAGTAAGTAAATGAAAATGAATATTGAATATTATGAGACTTTTTCTAGCGAATACATGTTTGCTTACTAGCAATTTTGCCGCTGGTCTTCATGTTTCCATGGAAACAGTCTGATACACTGGCTGTCTGGTTCTCATGTCTCCATGGAGACAATCTGAAAAAGAGAAACTGGATACATTCTGGTGGAGAGTGATTAGTCGAGGAAAAAAAAGGAAAAGAGAAATTGGCTAGGACATAATGTTCTCTGAAAGCATTCAGGGGGTTTCCCAGCTGAGAAAGCTATAAAACTAAGACAAAACCAATTAGCACTTAGTAGAAGCACAGGCTGCGCCATGCATTTTAGCATGCATAACCTTTCTTTTAGGTTAACTCAAGTCTGTCATTGTGGCTGTTAGTTTGGGACTTTTGTTCCTATTAGGAGGGTAAAACCTCAATATTTGAAGATGTACATAGTTTTTGTCAGTATTAATTTAATAGGTTTTTGGGGGGGTATTGGGGTGTGTTTGTCTTTTATTTTGAGAGCTTTCAATAAAAAAAGTTTTCTAAGATGTGACGTAGTCTCAAATGGATATGACAATAAACAACCGTATAAACGTTCAACCTGCCAAATAGTGTATGCATGTAACATAAAAGCTGGAACTAGACATTTTACAAAAAGGTGCTATACAAGGTGGGAATAACTTTTTTAATGCAATAATACTTTCTGTAATGTCTAAATGTCAATGATCTCTCAGATAAATACAAAAAAAGAAAAAATAGTGAACTATATTAAAATGTAGAGTGCAAATAGCTATGTTACAGGAGACACTCTTAGAACTGAACATGTGGATTTGATAAAGAAAAGTTTTCAGGACATCTATTCAGTTGATTACCTGGCACAAAGGAAAATAGGAGTACTTATATTAATTTCAAGAGGAGCTCCAGTAATGATAGAAGAAGATAAAAAGTTAATGGCAAATTTGTAGTGCTAAGGGGCTACTGCCAAGGAATGAGAATTACATCAGCATGTATTTATATTCCATCTAAAACTGCTATAATGGAGCTTAAGAAAATTCTGGGAGAAATAATCAGTTTTCAGCAAGAAATATTACTTGTATGTGGGGACTGGATGTGATTTGTAGCAGTGAAGATGTGGCGGGGGGGGGCAGAAGTAAAAGTATAACAAAGGAGGGTAGATTTTTGAAGAAATTTATGAAAATATTTGGCATGGAAGATGTGAATTCAGTAATAGTTCAGAGTGAATTTACATATTATTCCCCAAGATATAAAAACTGGACAAGGGCAAGACAGAATTTATATTTCACAAAAACATGTGTGTTTAATTGAAGGTCTTGATACACACCCAGTAACTATTTTAGATCATGTGCTGATAACTAAAAAAAAAAGACGGGGTAATGAAATAGAAATGAGACACTGGCACTTTCTCACCTAGCTTTTGAAAAGATAAGAATTTAAGGAATGGGAAGTGGAGATTATTCAGGAGTTATTAGGGTAGAAATTTCTTCTGAAAATATAGCTAGGGAATAGGGCAAAATTAAGCTGGAGTTTAAAAATAGGGTGGAAATAAAAGAAAGGGCGCTATGGTTAAGAAGTAACAATAATTATTTAGAGGGTCTGATAAATGTTAAAGTAATGTAGAATAGGGGGAATCCCACAGAACAAGAAGAGGCTCAACTGCAGAATGCTAAACAGATAATATGCACAAATTCAGAAAGATTGCTGTTAAGCAACTTTTTTCTTTTGGATAACATTAGAGCACAGACACTTTTAACACAATAACTCAGGCAACAGAAAGTAGAAAGTGCTGTTGCGAAGCTTAGGGAGCATATAGCAAGAGATTGTGTAGAGATATTAGAAATATTTTGTAAATTCTATGAAAGTCTGTATAAAGCAGAGAAATGTGGAAATCAAGAAAATATACAAATGGAAATGTTTATGAAAATTTAAATATGCCAAGGTTAGAGGTAGATGAGGCTTAATTACCAATGAATAGGATAGGAGAAGATGAAATAAATTGTGAAGTATAACCAAACTACAGGAAAGTCCCCAGGAATAAATGGTATCCATATGGAGTACTGAAAGGTAGGAGGGAAAAAAACTGAAAGATCTTGAAAGTTTTGTTTAACAATAATTTAAGAGGAAGAGAAGTGCCAACATCATGGACAGAAGCAGTGGTAGCTGTAATACCTAAAGAGGGTAAAGACCCATCAGACCCAGTTTCATAAAGGCCCATTTCAATACTAAACCATGATTATAAAGTGTTCATGTCTATAATGGCTAAAAGAATGACAAAAATAATGCCAAAATTGACAGATATGGATATATGTGGTTTTGTGGAGGGGAGACTAACATCTGACAACATTAACAGAACACTGATGATCCAGAGGGAAGCAGAATGTAAGAAAATAGCATTGTTGTTGGGTCTTGATGCAGAGAAAGCATTTGACAGAGTAAGCTGGGACGTTATGAGCAGGACAATGAAAGCATTTGCATTACTTGAAAAGATAAGGTTCATTAGGAAGATATGTCAGGGATTGGAGGTGAAAATTAAAGTGTGTGAGGTCCTTTCTGATAATTTCTGCTTGAGCAGAGGAACCAGGCAGGGGTGTCCTCTTTTTCATTTGCATTATATTTAGAACCACTGGCAAAGAAAATAAGGGGCTCAGAAATTCAAGGATATAATTGGTATGGTAATCAAGAAAAGCTGTCTCTATTTGCAGATATTGTTTTATACCTAACAAAACCAGAAAGAGACATTGCAATGTGAAACATTCTGAGACAGTTTCAAATCTTTTTGAGATACAAAATTAATGAAGCTAAAACAAAGGCAATAGTGTTAAATTATCTACCCACACATGAATTGGTTCAGCAATATCATTATTCGTGGGGACAAGTATTTAGGAGTATGGATTAAAAATGATTCTGGTGTGGTAGCTAAGGATATGTGGGAAGAGACTAAAAAGACAACATCTGAGAAAATGGAATCTTTGTTATATGGATATATATAGTAAGTTACAAGCAGTCAAAATGTTTTTAGTCTTATACACAGGTCAGGCATATTTCTGTCAGCCAGAAGAGAAGTTGTGGATTGCAATTAATAAAGAGCTGAAGTACTTTCTCTGGGAGGGGAAGATGGCAAGAGTCAAGTGGGATAAGCTGATTCTTCCAGTAGAACAGGGAGGATTGGGTTTACCCAATTTGAAGGGGTTGAGCTACACATTTAATGCTCTTATACATAGCACAAGCAAAAAACTATAATTCAAAGTGGAAAGGGATGATGTTGAAGTCGGGGGGGGTCAAGAAACAAGGAGAGACTGGGATTTTAGATACAAGCCTTTAAGGAGAATAATCATATAGAATATTATATCCAGAAAGTAGCATAAAGGATTCTAAGAGCTAAGCCAACACGGGAATGAAGAAAGGAGATTCTGCCAATAAGGATTCTGCAATTAACGGATATAGACAAGAGGCAAGATGGGGCTGGAATTTATTGTAGAAAACTGGCAAAGGAACCATATTATTGGGAGCAAATAACTAGAGGGAGAAAGATGATAGAATGGAAAGATGCCAAGAATGTATCTGGACTGCAGGCTAGAGATTGCCTTCCCTATCAAGGATTGATATCAGAGTATAGGCAAAGAGAAACAGATAGGGGAGGGGGGGCTAAATGAAAGATCAGCACTGGTAGAGTTTTTTTTGTAGAATCTAGAACAGAAGCTGCCATTAAAAAAGGAATAATTAGTAGAACATATAAAATATTGCATGATAACTGTAAGAATCAATCAGAGGAGTTAAGAAAGGATTGGGAAGAGAGACTAGATAAGCAATTCACAAAGAAACAGTGGGATGTATGTCTCCCAAATATGCAACAAAATCTAGAAGATTTAGGATTTTTACTTGGAAATGTTTACAAAAATATTTTTATCTCCTAAGTAGACTCCAGAGAATTTTTCCTCGGGTAGAAAGCAAATGTTGGAGGAGTGACTGGGAGGGCTAATTTTACCTACAAATACTTTAACGTTAAGGCTTAAAAAGTTTTACCCCCTATTTCTTATGTAATATCAATATGTATAAGAATACTTCTCATTTGTTGGTTTATGTATGTGACATAATTATGTTTATACCTTTTTCTTCCTCTTTGATTTCTCAAATTTGTAAACTGCTGTATCCAGTCATTGTTTCACTTTGTCTCTTTTTTTATTCTTTACCCTTGATTATTATTATATACTTGTATAAGTATCTGGAGCTTTTCTCCTGGGGTCTCCACTGAAAATGGGCTTGAGCTCAGTTGGACCAACTAGGTTAACAAATGTCAAATAAATTGGGAACATATTTTCTGGGAGTGAGTTGGAGGGACTTTAAGGATTCCCTGTGAGAGATGATGGGTGGGCAGATTAGTGTGATGAGGGAGATGACTTTTCTGAGCTATGACAGATAATCAGAATTGCCTAGACATGGTAAGGCCTTGCTTTCTCTAATTATGGCGGCTGTCAAAAAAGCAATTACTAGAAAATGGAAATCAAAATCTAAACCAACTATTATAGATGTAGTGAATATAGTAACGCAGTGGCAAATTTAGGCATGGGCGCAGGGGTGTGTGATGCGCCCTTTTTAAAGCCATTGTACATTGATGGCAGAAAAAAATAAAATAAATGCACTGTTCTTTTCTTGAAATTGGAAAATGTACAGTCAAAATAATACATTTTTCCATTTCAACAAGTGGCGGCAGATCTACCGGAAGTTACACAAAGTGGAGTCAGGAAGACGGCTGACAGCAGTTATAAATAAAAATCGCTGAAACAGGCAGACCATAGGGCAAGGGGGGGCAAGCACCCTCCCACTTTTACAACTGTTGGCCAGGAGGCTTCTACAATTAAAAAAAAATTCTGTGATGGCATCTTCCCCTTTAAGGAGGACCATGCATGCATGCACGCCAATGAGAATGTAAACACATTCTGCACTCGTGCTTGGAATTTAAACTGGCCACTCCATTGAGAGATGGTAAATGACTGTTCCTTGAGAGCGAGAGAAAGTGTGTGTGAGTGTGAGAGAGAAGGTAGCTGTGTGTGTGTTGCTGTGTGAGAGCAGAGAGAAGGTAGGTGTGTATCTATGTATGTATGTTTAACATACCTCTCAACTGCCCAGATTTAGCCTCATAGTTTTGGTCTGTTTCTCATCAAGTTTGTGGTTTTATGGCAAATCAGGGAGGACTGAAGAAACTAATGACATATATACAAGTTTCAGACTTTATATCCTTTAAAAAATACAAGCTAACACAAATCCTGTTATTCTAGCAACGTTCTAAGTTAAAAACAGCAATATTTAAAATCTATCCATATTTTGCGCCATTGTATCCCCATTATTTCAGGATTTGTCCAGGTTTCTTGCACTAAGAGGTTGAGAGGTATGCGCATCTCTCAACTGTCCAGATTTTTGTATAATGTTCTCATTTTTGCCCTATTCTATAACATTTACAGTTTTCTGCCATATCACTGAGGATTGAAATAACTAAATGTAATACAGTTGAGTTTCAAACTTCATTTCCTTCAGAAAATGCATGCTAAGACCAATTGCTGTTATTCTAGCAACATTCTAAGTGTACAAGAGCAATATTCAAAATCTGTCCCTATTTTTGGGCCTTTGTCCAGATTTCTTATGCTTATCAAGGTTGACCGTTTAACTTGGTTACAGGAGACAAGAGCCTGAATCCTCTACATCAGCTACCAGACTGCGGAAGGAATTGTGAACTTCAATCTGTTTTCATTTTGAGACTGTATTGTTTGTTTAGCAAATGACTATCAGTGTTTGTGCTATTTTATTTCAATATCTGAAATCATTGTAGAAGTAAATAAGAAAACAGTATGCACACTGGCAGGTTTGAACAGTGTTTATGGTAACTAGGGAGAAATGGCCAAGTAATAGAACACTGGAATGACTGGGGAGGGGGCTGCTGCTGCTGGGGGTAGGGGGTTGCTGTAAGAAGGGCTGCCCCCAAGAAGTTGTTAATACAATTTCTTCCTTGCATTGTCTTTTTTCCCTCCTTTTTTCATTACTGCAATTTGGACCCAGTTTTTTTAGATTTTTAAAGTCAGCAAGAAACATTAAGTTATTTAAAGGCACAATAAAAATACGGTGTGATTTTTATTTTGCTTATAAAAACATTATTAAAGCGTCCTGCCTGATTTTAAGCCTTCAGTTAGGTTATTTATTATTATTTTTCATGTTGATCAGTTTTTGTTGCACTTCTGTTTTATTTAATTGAGCAAATGAAAAAATGCAGTAGGTTGAGCTTGAAAGTGGTAAACAGCTTTTGCTCACAGTTCTTATTTAAACCTCAAAACTTCCTACCGGGTGATCAAGCCAAAAACACAATGGTTTGGGAAAAAGGTCAAAGGTCCAAAACCAGGGATGCATTTTAAGTATAACATTGTTTTTATTTGCTTTGTTGCTAGAATAACAGATTTTGCATTAGCATGCATTTTCTGAAGGATATGAAGTCTGAAACTTAAGTTTTGCAATCCTCACAAATTTGACAGAATACCACAAATCTTTTGAGGAACAGACCAAAAATATGACACAAAACCAGGGACAATCAAACATATGTTTTGATCTCTCAACCTCTTGGAGCAAAAATCAGGGAGAAAGTGTGAAAGGCTCAAAATCCAGGTCTGTTTAATGCATCAGTGGCCCTGAAGCCTCCCCAAGGGGTTTCTGTGATACAGGACATGTAGTGTTTGTCATGCTTTTTTTCTTTCTAGGGTCCCAAGAGCGTAAAAAATAAGTTGATACTTAAGGGCCTTATTAATCCTCAGATACTGAACTCGGCGCGGAGGGTCCAAAAAATCATCCTCGGATGACGCCTCATTCTCAGATATCCTCGAGATCCTGAGACAATGGTCACCCTTCAGTCCATTCTCACATTATTGGAGCACAGTGCTGCAGTAGTGACAGCTCACTGAGAAGTCTCTAAGGATTCCAAGTGTTGTTTCCTATCTAGCGACTGCTCCTCACTGCCACCACCAAGCATCTATTAGGCGGTGATATAGAAGACGATTCATTTTTTTTAATGATTTTACACACCACTCTGGCCTCGTTTGTTTTTCCCTCTTCCTTCTGAGGGAGGTGGAGGGCATGGGTTTCTGGACCTGGTGCGACCCTGTCTCATCACTGCTGGGACAGTCTCATCCTCCTCAGGTCCTTGGTTGTGGGCGCCTGGGTTACTCCACTTCCAACCTTAGTCAGAGATAACCAGTGCCATGCCATTCTAATCTCTAATTTTCATGTCTCCTGTGTGCCTTCCTTAATGGCAAAACGGCTTTTTCCTCATTTCCTAAAAGGGCTCTTTCTTCACAGCCAATGGCCCCCTGTGTGCCCCTTGGGATCTGAATATTCTATCTTCTTCTTTAACTCTGCGTTGCTGAACCAGCAGCTACTTGTGATATAAAATTTCTATCTTGGAAAGCCTTTTTTTGGCAATAACCTCTGCAATAACCAGATTCTCTCAGCTCAGGGCTCTCTTCTCTCCCCCCCCCTTATAATTTTTCACAAAGACAGAGTGTCTCTCAAGTTCGTCCTCTTCTCTTACCCAAGGTATCCCCCCCTATGCAATTTAACAACTTGGAGCTCCCTGTGTTTTTCCCATTTGGAGAGGAAATGTTGCTACTTTCTACTTTTTTCTCTGAAGGACTTTAGTTTTTGTTGGTTGTTTTCTGTGCCCTGTGCCTGGATGTAGGTGTATATAGTTAACAAACAAGATCTGGGGAAGCAGGCGCAGTGCATTCTGGGATAAGGGGTAGCCCAGCCAATTAGACCCATCAGTGATGAATGCTGGAGAGATGGATCATACATCCCCGAGTTATGGTGGTACATAACTAGAAGTTACTTCACTTTGGATTTTATCTCCTTCCAAACAGAGTAGAGAACCTGATTCTGCAGATGAGGAGTCAGAGTCTGATGAAGGGTCCTTGTCTTACTCTTCCCAGATGTGTTCTCCTTTGGCTTATGGTTCTGATGAAGAGGAATCTATTAATTCTGAGTCTCCTTTTGAGGAATTGTCTTTTGGGGACATGATAGCTAGAATTTAAGTGCAATTCTTCTCTGGTGTCTGATATCCAGAAAAGGTATTGCAAGCTGCTTCAGGTGGACACCTAAATCTTCTGCAATGCCTCCTGTGTTGGCTGCTTTGTTAGACATCTTTACAGCTGCTTCTAATTCTCCTGATTCTCAGCCTCCTGCTTCAGAGAAACCTGATGGGTTCTACAGGGTTCCTGAGGATTGTAGGTTCTTCTTTGTGTCATTCTGCTGACACTGCTGTGGTGTCAGTCTCCTCTGACAAGCCATATAAGCTTTTGCCCTGCTCCAAGCTTCTGTCTTCAGATAATGATAGTAAGACAGTGGAGCAGATTGGTAAGAAAGTTTATACTGCTACTTTGGTCTTTTCGGTCCATCAATTTCCAGACCCACATGACCAGAAATGCCCTGCCCTTGATTGCCCAGGCTTGTCAGGCTATTTCTGACCTCCCTGATTCTGAAGGTAAATCTTCTGCTTTATCTGTTTTGGGTTCTAAGTCTCAAGTGGCTTGTCACTCTATCAAGTGCAGCTATGATGATGCTGACATCTTTTCCAGAGCTGCTGTCTTTGGGTCTGGCATGAGGCATTACTCTTGGTTTCATCTATAGTCTTTACCTGAGGACACTAAGGCCAAGTTGTTTGATGATCCTTTGGATAATAAAAATCTCTTAGGGACTGCCACTGCTATGTTTAAGCCTCTTTAAGAAAAAGGTTAACCTTTGCAGGACCTTAAACATATTTTTGTCTCACCTATCTCTAAGTTCCAGAGGAGCTATCCTATTAGGTCTGCTTTTGTTCGCAGGTAACCATGTAAAGCCACTAAAGGCAGGAAGGATGGTATTAGAGCTCCTCCTGCTAAGTCTTCTCAGGCTGCAGTGGCCCACAAGCCTCCTTTATCTGAGAAGCCTTCTTCTCTTTGACATCCTACTTCCCCCACCCCTTGGCCAGATTACCTTGTTCCTTCAGCTATCCATCTTCCAAACTGACATTGCACTACCTCGGAATCTTGGGTTCTAGCTATCATCTGCCAGGTAATGTCATGGTGTGGAAGTCTGTTCCTCCTTTTTTGAGGATTCTCCATCCTTCACTTGAACAACTTCCTCATTTCTCAGAGGTCTTTGGGTCCCTGGTGGACCAGGGAACTATACAACCTGTCCATCCTTCACAAGAAGGAAAGGGATTTTACTCGTAGGTTGTTCTTGGTTCCTCAAAAGGAGGGCACCTGGAGACTGCTCAATAACTTTTACAAGATTCCTGCTTTTCAGATGCTTACTTTTCACAACCCGTTTCCTCTTTTACTACCTCAGGCTTTTCTGGTGTCCTTGGATCTGAAGGATGCTTACCTTTATATTTCTATTCACAGTTTTTTTCGGGAAGTTTTTTACATTTCTGTTTCTTCCTCTTATTTTAAGTTTGCTGCTTTGCCCTTTGGCCTCTCTACTGCCCCAAGGGTATTCACAGAATGTCTAGTGTCTGTGATTGCCTTTTGTGGGCTCCAAGGCATTTAGATTTTTCCTTATCTGGATGACCTTTTGTTTGACACCTTCTCTTAGTTGCCTATTACAGGATCTGGAGTTCACTGTCTCTCTTCTTCAAAGTGGGGTTCATTATTAACTTCCAAAAGTCTGTTCTGAATTCCGCTCAGGATTGTGTGAGTCTGGGTTGCAGGATTCAGACATTGCCAATGTAGGCCTCTCTTCCACCTCCAAAGGTTTTGTCCTTAACAGCTTTCTTTCATTCTCTTATTCTTCTGTCTGCTATTCCAGCCAGAGAAATTCTTTGAGCCCTGGGATTCATGTGATCTTCTAGTCCAATGCTCCCTCTTGCCAGGCTGCACATGTGGAAGCTTCAGAGGTAATCAAGTGAGTTTGGCTTCAGCATTGCCACCCTCTGGGTTTCAGAGTGCCTCTCCTTCCCTGCCTAAAGTGGGAATTTGAGTGGTGGATACAGCAACTTACCCTTAACCCAGGCCTGCCCTTTTAGCCCCTGGATCCTTCTCAAGAATTGTTCACCGACTCTTCGGAAGTGGGGTGGGGGGGCTTCCTGTGGTCACCTGAAAGTTCAAGGTCTTTGCCTCCCCATCAAAATTCAGACCATATCAACATCAAAGAGATGAGACATCTGATTCTGGCCCTTCAAGCTTTTCACCCCATGCTCTCTCCAGGTCCTCTAAAGGTTTACATGGACAATAAAAGAGTGATGTATGTCAACAAGCAGGGGAGCACAAAGTCTTACTTTCTCTGCAGGCTGGCTCTTCAGGCCTAGGACCTGGCTCTCGGTTATCAGTTAACTCTTCAGGCAGTGTATATTGTTTCAGAGCACAATCTAGTGGCCAACTCTTTGAGCAAGTCCAAAACACAGGTTCATGAATGGATACTTCATAGTCATGTTTCTGGACATAGTCCATCAATGGGGTATTCCTCAGAGATCTTTTTGCCTCCCCTCTGAAAAGACAACTTCCTCTATTCTGTTCCAGTGTCCCAGGTTCTCTGGATTGGTAGGTAGACACCCTGTTTTTTCCTTGGAATGGGATGTTTCTCTATGCCTTCCCTCCCCTTCCCCCCACTTCCAAGTGTCTTGCAGCAGATTCAGCTGGACTCCCCAAAAATCTTGCTAGTGACTCCCTTTTGACCAAGACAGCACTAGTTCTCCCTCTCAGTGCATTAGGCCATGGACAATCACCACAAGTTATCTCACCAGTTGGACCTTCTCGTACAAGACAAGGAGTCACTCATCCATCCTTACTTGTCCACTCTCTTCAAGTGACACTATGGGTGATAGGGTTTTGATCTCTTTTAGGTACCTCTTTTCTGAGCACATGCTCAGGTTTTACAGGAGGCAATAAATCCTGCAACCAGAAAGTCTTGTATGCCCAACTGGAAGACATTTTCTGTCTCGTGCCATGTTCATAGCTAGGACTTTTTTCACTGGTGACCCCTCTGGTTCTCTCCTATTTGTGTGAGTTGCTCCAGTCTGGCTTTGCCTATTCTACTGTAAAAGCCCATTTGTCAGCTATTTCTGTCTGTCTGCCCTTGAATCCTCCTTTGGCTTCTCGCTTTGAAGTCAAACAGTTTCTTAAAAGTGTCCTGCATCTCAGGCCCCCAAGGAAGCCTGTACCTCTTCTTTGGGACCTTAATTTTGTTTTAGAAAAACTAACCCAGGCTTCTTTTGAGCCAACAGGTTCAGCTTCTCTGTAACATTGTATCTAGAAGACGGTCTTATTGCTTGCTCTTAGTTCTACTCTGAGGCATTCTGAACTTCAGGCCCTTATGGACATCCTTTCTCTTTTGTTTTTTTCACAGGATAGGGTTTCCCTTCATACTAATCCTTTTATGCTCAAGGTTAATGAGTTGTTTTTGAATCAGGCAGTACAATTCCCTTCCTTTGTTGTTCTGCTCAGACTGCTAGTGAGAGGGTCCTGCATACCTTGGATTTGCACAGACAACTTGGATACTACTTGGATAAAACTAGGACTGTTTGTAATTCTGATCAGCTTTTTGTTTACTTTCATCCCAGGTCTTTCAACTTGGCTGTTTCTAATCAAACCATCTCTTCCTGGATATCTAAGGCCATTTCCTTTTATTTTTTCATGGTAAATCTCTGTCTACTTCTGTTAGAGCTCATTCCACTAGGGCTGTTGTCTCTTCTGGTGCCTTCGTCAAGGGGTTAGACACCAATTCCATCCTTGAAGCTGCTACTTGGTCTTCAGTGTATACCTTTACTAAGCATTATAAGCTGGACATGGTTTCTAGGGCTAGAGCAGATTTTGCTGAAACCATTTTATGTAGGTTTGTTGAGGGCTCTTCCTATCCTTCCACTTCTCTTCATAGAAGAGAGCTTTTTTTTTGCTCTCTCTTCTATGAAGAATACTGCAATAGTGATCCAGAAAACAGTACAGTTGTGTCCTCCTCTTCACTGTTGCAGTATTCACTCCTTCCCACTAATTCCCTCTTGTTTATTCTGCATTTTTTTCCTTCTGAATGTGCATGGACTCCTGTATCCCATGGTGATTGTTCTCTTCTGGGACAATTCAGTTCTAGGTACTTGTCTGTACATCCCTTTTATGCCCCACATTCTGTGCAAGGAGCATAAATGTGATGTATGGCACACAATCTTTTTCAGGATTTTTCATACTGCCAAACATCAGGCTGCCTGGGGCAGGACATCCTTTCTATGAAGAATGCTGCAACAGTAAAAAGAAGAATATCAACTGTTATGGTAAGATTTTATACAACTGTACTTTCTTGGCTTTAGATAGGGCCTTCAGAACCTATTCTTGGGAGATTTCAGATGGGGATAGATGTGTGTATTTGATCTGAGAATATTGGAGTGGAGAGGATAAAGTTAGAGGTGAATCTGTCCACTAGTAAACTAGCTGTGCCCTCTGAGTATGTTGTATAACTTACCATTAACTCTGCACAGTGCAGGGTGGTTAAAGAAGGCTTTGTGGTTATTTTTTGAGTAAATGACTATTTGTTTTATATTTGGTACTGGTTGATTTGACTGGGATTTGGAGTTCCTTGATCTGATGTTATCAATTTTCATCTTATCCTTGACATATGGGTTCGGTTCCAACATCGGAACCAGCTCGGCCGTTACTACAGCTTGCACTGATCAAAAACTCTCGAACTTCACTTCTACCCATAATGCCTGTCTCCCAATTACCTTAGATCTTGTTTGCCACTTTTCCAGACAGATGCGTTCACCAGAGCTCTCAAGCTTAGTTTTGCTTTTGAGTAGTTTTTCCTTCTATTTTTTAAACTTCTTTCTTTGAGCATTTATCCTCTTTTGCTGTTTTCTCTACACTTTATTTAGCATCACTGTCCCCTTTCCGTACACTCTGGTATATTATCTATCATTGCTGATAGC
Source organism: Protopterus annectens (assembly GCF_019279795.1). Lineage (NCBI taxonomy): Eukaryota > Metazoa > Chordata > Ceratodontiformes > Protopteridae > Protopterus > Protopterus annectens. The sequence continues at coordinate 124,425,062 of NC_056747.1, read as the reverse complement.
TTTCTTCCATACACTTCCGTGTACTCCCTATCTATCATTGTTGACAGTTTCTTTCTTTCCTTTCTCCTCTTTCACTACATAAAAAATCTGCCTTCCTTCTGTTTTCTCTAGTTGAGAGTTTCGCCTATTTGTCTTTCACATAAGTGGTGTGTGTGTGTGCCTTCAGCCTCCTTTTTATTATGGCTGAGAAAACTAAGGCCCCTTCTGGCTTCAAAAAATGTAAGAAGTGTGGCCATAAGATACCTCTATCAGACCTACATCTTTTATGTATATATTGTTTGGGTCTTGTGTACTTACAGGAGGATTGCAGTATTTGCCATGGTTTTACCTATATGGCTGTTGTTGAGAGGAGGAAAAAGCTGACTTTGAAAGGCTTTGATTCCATCCACCTTTGGAGAGTCCATATCTGCTGTAGACAAAAGCAAAATGTATATTTTTCCCCTTCATCATCATCCTCTTTGGAGAAGGGAAAAAAGAGATTGTTGGTACAATCCTCCCCTTCACAACCAATATCTAAGAAGCATAGATCCTCAGCTCCTAAAAGTTCCTCAGAGCCAAAGGTCTCTGATTCTAAGATTTTGGTACTAGTAAAATCACTGGCTCCAACCATCATTCCTACACCAAAACCCTTCAGGCCAATGGCTTCAGCACAAGATGATTTGCTTTCTTGTTCTTCATTGATGATGACTACTTTGGTGCAGACTACAGATATAGGATTAAAGGAAACTCTACCCAGGACTTGTTACTCCCCATCTGTGAACCCCTTTGTGAGTGAGTTACCCAAGGTTTTTCTTTAGAGACCCAAGTCACCCTCTCTGTCATCAGTCCATAGCACAAAAAGCCTTACAGAATGTGATGTAGAGAGACTGGTGAAAACATTTTTGTGGGTGAAAGGTTTCCCAGGACTTCTTTTGGCTCTGGACCCTATGGGTTCAGGAGCTGAACCTTCATTCACCCCCTAACTCCTCCGAAGCTTCAGAGTTTACAGCTCTGTGTCATCTGGTGCCGGTTGTATTGGTTCTGAAGATTGATCTGTCTTTGGAATTAGTTATTGCCCTGAGTTCTTCAGGTATTTCAAGGCCAGAGACCTCCCAGGGCCATATCTGTTCTGTCGACTCCAAGAGGCAGGGCTCAACTCCAATTTCTTCTGAGCTTTCCCTGCACCTTGGAGCATTGGCATGGTTCAAATCAGCTCCAGCTTCTGTCTCAGGGGCTCTTTCTTCAGAGTGGGGAGTGACCTCGATTCTAAGGCAGTCTATGTCAGTTTCAGGCTCCCTTCCCTCTTCAGGGGCCAGCCTTTAAAGCAATGGAGAGGACCTTATCTCTTACAGTGACTCAGTCAGCCCCTTCCTCCTTGGAGCAGATACCTTCCTCATGCCCAGTTATTCAACCTGTCTCTCCACTCAGGCAGTGAGTACCGGAACCTCAGGAATCTCAGATACAGGTTCTGTCATCTTCTGATACCTCCCCCAGATAACTCCCTACTTTCCGTATTTTACATATTTTATCTACATATAACGGCTGCATCTGCCTCAGAGCACTTGGAACTGACTCAAGTAGTTTTTAACTGCTAAGAAGCAGGGAAATACCATTGGGGACTACCTCACCCTTTAGCCATCCTTAAACTAAACAGCTTTCACCTTCTTTCCTCGCCACATAGCGGCTACCACCCATGCCATCTATGTCTTATTTAACTCGTAACAGTAGGTTAATATATTACCTATTAAACCATTAATAAACATTTCCTGCAATAGCTTTAACGTTTTAGTGAACCATTTCACTGTCTGACCACTAATCTTTGGCAGACTATTGTATCCTCTTCCTACCTGGGAAGAATATTTCACCTAAGCTTCTTGTTCTATTTAATTGGTTCTCTAAGCTGTTTATCAGCATAATGTTAGCTTAATAGCCTTTTCTACTACTCCTCTTTCTACAACTTTCCCCCTCTGCCTATCCCCATCCTACTGTACCCTGCTATTTACCTGTTTATCAGCATAATGTTAGCTAAATAGCCTTTACAACTACTCCTCCTTCTACCACTTTCCCCCTCTACCTATTCCTATCTTACTATACCCTGCTTAAGAACTAGTACAGGACAAGTAAAGTACTTGAATTTCACTTTGTTACAGAACCTTAGCTTTGCAATCTCTTGTAATAGTTGCTTGAGAATGTATTGTGTTATGTCCTGTTGTTTAACATTATTACTGTGTAGTTTGTTTTCTCTGCTGAGCTAATTCAGGGTACTGAATCTGTGTTAACATTTTTATGATGCTTTGAATGCCTAGCTAATGTACTGTATGCCTCACTACCTGTTTCTCTCTCTCTCTATATGTACCAGCCTGTGTGTTCCTACACGTCCTTGCTCCTGACCAACTGAAAGTGCCCTACTTGCTAACCAAGGAACTTACCCTGAGCTAAGAACGTAATTACTAGCTCCCTGTGAGACCATCCCTGCTAAGGACAGTGAAAGTATGTGTTGCTTAAACTACTTGTAAAATTGTATCCAAAACACAACTTTACCATACTGAAAGGTTAGGCAAGCCCCCGGTCAGGTCAGCCAGCACCCAAACTACCTCCCTCTTCCATTATTTCTGCAACCCGAACTCATACTTTTCTCTGGTTCCCATACCTCTCTCCCCCCATTTTTTGTTTGTTTTCCCCACTCTAGTCGTTATCCCCTGTGCTGTCTTACTTAATGTAATGTACGTGTCTTACCTGCTGGTGGCACTTCAGGAATAGCTTCTTGCCCTGTTTGCTGCACCCTTCTCCACCTTATCTCTGTATAATAGGCATTCTGAACTTTATCATACCTTTCTTCCTCTCTATCTCCCCTTCTAAGTTCCCCAGCTTCTCATGTCTCATTGATTTCCCCATCTTCACTGTCCTAAGGCATCTCACATCACTGCCTACTCTTCTCACATCCTAATCTCCATTTCTTCCTAAGTCTCCTATTCCCTCAGCCAAACCTCTTACCTTCAGACTCACCTGCAGTCTCCTTACTGCACTGATTGTCTCTCCTGGCAAACTACTCCTTGCTCTCTTCCCGCTCCGTTCGCCCTGCAGGCTCACTCCGCTCCCCTACCCTGCCCCCAATTCTCACCCGCCCCAACACTCCTACCTTTACTCCTCCTACACCACACCTCCACAAAACTTCATCCATTCACATTAATCAATCAATTACCTAAATCCCACCTCTTATTTATCCTCTCTACAGAACTCTACCACATTCAACCCTATACCTACCAATTAGCCTCACCTCCAACTTTCTCCTCCCGCTAATCATTCCCACTATGTCCACTTTCCAAACCCCTTACCTATTCAACATACCTTTCTTGCTCCTACTCATCTCTTCTTCCCTCACTACTGCCTATCTTATAACCTCCTATGAGCACCCTCTACACTACATCCCTCCCTTCCCCTCCAAATTCACTTCTACACCTCCACCATATACATCACTAAACTTCCTCAACATCATATACAAACCTAGCTACCTTCTTCCTAAATATCATAGACTAGCTCCCATCAAATATTCCCATACTCCAACCTGACAACTTTAGAAAACATATTCTCAATAAAAACATAACACACCTTCACCTCCTACTAGATGGTGATATACATCCTAACCCTGGCCCTTACCATACCCCCATCTCAGCACCATGTAAAACAAATATCTCTAGCTCCATAGCCCCTTTAAAGCCTGCTAACTCTCTCCTCATAGCACACCTTAATATTCGTAGCATTAACAACAAAATTCCTCATCTACATGCCCTCTTAGATATCCACCAATTCGATCTTTTATGCTTATCTGAAACTTGGCTAAAACTCACGGTTCTAGACAATGAAATAACTCCACTTGGGTATAACATCATTAGAAAAGACCGCACTATTAGAAAGGGAGGAGGGGTCACAATCCTATATAAACACAAACTACAAGTCAGCACTATAGACCTTTCTCCACCTCAAAATAATAAAGCAGAAATACTAATCTCCAAACTTCAAATCAATACTTGTAAAGCGATAAATGTCATTTGTTTATACCTGCCCCCTGGTAATAACATTAACACCCTTGAAAATATCCTCAACTGGACTTCTTCTAATCTACCCCAAGAAACCATAATCCTAGGAGATTTTAACATAGACTAGCAGTCCTGTCATAATGATCTCCCTACCAACCATATAAACTTATTCGGATTCTCACAATCTATCAACTTCCCAACCAGAATAAATAAACCCAACAATAAAGAAAGAACTCTGGACTGGATACTTACTAACAATTATCTCCAAACTTATAAAGTAGGAATCCTTCCTGATGACATAAGCGATCATGCTCTCACATATATTATTAGACATAAAACTAACCTCACCTACCCTAATACGGTCAGAGCTGTACGTAACAAAAAGAAATTTAATCCTGAACTCTTTCAGACAGAGCTTTTTCAAATGAACTGGTCACCACTAAAATCTCTCCCACTGGACGAAGCAGTAGCGTATTTCAACACTACATTCTTAACCATCCTGAACCACCATGCTCCAGAACGTTCTGTTAGATGTAAATCCAAACCAGCCCCCTGGCTCTCTAATGATACTAGGCAAAAAATCCTTTTAAGAAACAAATCTTGGAGAAAATGGCATTCCACTAATAATGCATTAGATGACCAAACCTTTAGGCAACTTAGAAACAGTACAAAAAAAGCCATCATTCTAGACAAAAAAAACTTTTACCTTCAAATACAGGAGACATATCAAAACAAACCTCAAAAGTTTTGGAACAGCATTAACAAACTTCTTCACCCAGGGCAATCTATCACTCCCAGTCCACTAGGCTCTAACCCCAATAATCCTATTCACATTGCCAATGCCTTTAATTCCTTCTTCACCAATGCCATCCAAGCTCTTGCCAACCACCTATCTCCTGATACCTCTAATATTACTATTTCATCCCTAACTGCTCCCCCCTTATTTCAGTTACAACCTGTCTCCACCTCCACCATATCCTCCCTACTCACAAAACTTAAACCCAACACCCCTTCAGCTGACCAACTCCCTGCAGAATACCTTCAAAAAGGTGCAAAAGCCATTGCCTACCCAATATCTATTCTGATCAATAGAACCATAAGTGAAGGTAATATCCCATCAATCTGGAAAATCTCCCACATTATTCCATTACACAAAGGTGGCAACTCTTATGACTTCTCTAACTTCCGTCCAATAGCTCTACTATCTCCTCTGGCAAAAATCATAGAAAAGTGTATCCATAAACAACTTCTTACACCTTCTACAAAATAACTTACTAGCTAACTGTCAACATGGCTTCAGGCCATACCACAGTACTACCACTGCCCTGCTATCATTCACTGATTGTATTAATAAAAACCGGAACAAAAGTATTCCTTCCTCTGCAGTATTCCTTGATTTATCCAAAGTTTTTGACATGGTTAATCACCAAGTCCTCTTACATATAATGAAATCACTTTCTCTTGATTCCTTAGCCATCAGTTGGTTCAAATCTTACCTTGAAAACAGATAGCAGGCTGTACTTTGGCACAATAACCTTTCTAATCTCCTGCCCATCTCCCTCAGTGTCCCTCAGGGTTCTATATTAGGTCATCTGCTTTTTTCCATTTATATAAATGATCTTCAGTTAGTAATTCCACATACTACATGCATTCAATATGCAGATGATTCTACTATTATCTGTTCAGCTACTTCTCCAACTGAATTACATACCCTTACTCAGAAAGCATTTAATACTGTCGAACAATGGTTCACTGACCGTTGCCTCCTTCTAAACCCCAAAAAAACTAAAAGGCTTCTCTAAGTCCCTCCCATTTCATTTCACACTCACATCAAACAACGGTACACTTATTTCTCCCGACCCAACTACTAGGAATAACAATTGACAATAACCTCAATTTTGATACTCATATCAATAACACTATAAAAACAGTCAATAAAAAACTAGGTTCCCTCTATAGAGTCAAACCCTTTTACACCAACAGCCAGGGCTGCTTTAGAAAGAACTCACCTTATCTCTACTCTACTCTATGCCTCTCCCATTTATACAAATCTTTCTAAAAGTAACCTCAGCAAACTAGCAGTATCCTATAACAACATTGGTCGATTTGCTACTGCCTCCCCTTTCAGGACTCATCACTGCCTTAACCTAAAACAACTTGGCTGGCTTGAGTTTCTACACCATTTACAATATCTCCAGCTTGCTATAGCCCATAAGATCCTCTCTCAACCCACAAATACACCAATACTCTCAAGCCTTTTCATCCCCTACAACAATCCTAAAAACCTACAGTCATCCAAGAAACTTCTGATAAACACCTGCAGATCTTATAACTTAGCAGGTGATACCCTGTTCTCTAATACTGTTGGAAAGTTATGGAATTCACTTCCTACTGACCTCACTTCTCTGTCATCTCTTACACTATTTAAAAAGAAACTAAAATCATATCTCAACATACACTGGTTATGTTTCTGCACTAACCCTGGCTAACATCCTACATCTCAACAACATTGTAAACTTACTGTCTTGCATTTTTACAGTATCCTTTACTGCCCTTGCTAAGCTCATTCAAAGTATTGTAGTTTAATACTATTTTTAATGCTCTCTATTGCTACTATGTGGGGGGGGCATTTTTTAAATTTTGCTTACTTAAACTCCTACCACTTTCTAATTTAGTTTTTTGCATTTATCTTACTGTTACCCCTTTGTATATCTTGTACTATAGTTTTATATTTTATATTTTATATTTTGTATTTTGCATTTTTGTATTTTTTCTATTCCATATGTCTTTGGAGCTTTTCTCCCCGGGCCTCTACTGAAAATGGACATGTATCCAGCTAGACTAGCCCGGTCAACAAATGTAAAATAAAATAAATAAATAAAATTATCCCCTTGAGGAGGTTCCTCAGAAGATGTAGTGCAAGAGGAGGCATTTAGATTTCCCACAGGAACTGATCATTTAAGACACTGATTTTCAAGAAGGGGAAGGATCCCCAAGGTCACCTCCTGAAGATGTCTCCTTTGGAGACATCCTAGAAATTTTGAAACAGTGTTGACTGGAAGAATCAAAACCCTTTCTTGGAGGAATCAGTTTACCTGCAGTCTTTTGGTTCATAGGTTGATACTAGGCTATCTGCCCTAGGGCATTTACAAGCCTAGTCAGAGTGTGTTTGGCTTTCGCCACCCTTCTTAGATTAGTTGACTGTGCCTCTGTATAGTAGGTCACAGAAGATAGCCCATTTAAGGTTAGTTTACCATGCCTCTGTCTAGCAGTGACACAGAATAGATCCCAGGGGTAAATTTACGGTCTCCCATCCAAACGTCAAGATTCTTCTTGAAGAGGGTCATTAAGGGGCTCTGTCTGACATGGATTGGGATTTTGTTCCAGAGTGAGGGGAACCTCTGGGATATGAATCTGTCCCTCCAGCATGTTCTATTTATTTCTCTGCTGAGGTTTAAGTCACTGGAGCATGTAGTTCTGATGGATTTGGATTTCTTGAGGTGGAGCATGTCCATTAATTCTGGGTTGGACATGGCTTTATACGTCAGGCACAGATCGCCTCTGAGTAGGCGGAAAGCAACTGAGTACAGCTGGAGTTTCTTTAGCCAAACTGTGTAGGGCATCTGTTTGAGTCCCTTGATCCTCTTGGTGAGGTAATTTTGGTGTCTTTCTAGTTGTAGCAGGTGTCGGGTAAGGTACATCCCAAATGGGGCATTGTATTCAATTATGGGCCTGATGAGTGATGAGTAGAGGGGCACAATGACCTCTCTTGATCTAGATGTGAACCCCTTCATGATAAGGTGGGCTATATAGAATGTCTTTCTAACCACTTTGGCAATGTGATTGTCAAAGGAGAGATTGCAGTCTACTTGGGTCCCCAAATCCCTAATTACTTCTTCTGTACTTAATGGATTACCACCTATGTGGTAATTTGTGGGCACTTTGTTTTTCCCAAAGGGGATGACTATGCACTTTTTGGCATTTAGCTTTAGGCCATGGCTCTGGCACCAGTTATCCATCTCTGTGAGACCTTTTTGGAGGATGCTTGTGTCAGCCGGCGAGTCGATTATGGCCCCCAGTTTGCAGTCATCTGCAAACATTGTCAGCCATAGTCCTTCTGTGTTAGCCTGTACCTCAGAGAAATATATACTGAACAAGAGAGGTCCCAGGACTGAGCCTTGTGGGACGCCACTTGTAACTGCAATTCTGACCATGTGGGTTCTATCCCTAAGCCTACCTCTTGGTTGACTCCACCCACTGACAAACTCATCTAGTTGATTCCTCAGTGGGTGTGGAAGGCTGTGGACACCACTGAATGCATCCCCATGAGACTGGGCAAAATTTTATCTGCACCTCCGGATAAGCAACTCTGGACTAAAGGTTTAGCAGTAGATGCCACGGTCATAGCAGCCACCATTTAAAAGGAACTCACTGAGGAGAATTCATCTATCCATCCACCCAACACAGAGTCTCGGGTGATGGATAGATTTGGGAAACAAGTTTACATTTCATTGGCCTTTGTCTTAAGGTGTTTGAATTTCTTGGCACATTTCATCAGACTTCAAAGATCAAGGAGTTGGATACCCTGGCAGGAGCTGTTAATGAGGGGAATCCAAGAGAAGATTGCTTCTCAGTTGGCCACCCTGGAGTCTGTGTCAAACTTGTCCATGAGGCTCATTGCACATGCAGTCGAAGGGACCTCCAGAGTGGCAGGTTCAGGTGTAGCCATAAGGTGACACACCTGGATCCACCTATATGACTTTGCAGAACCATTTAAGTCTTCATTCATGAATGCACCTTTTGGCAGATCATCTTTGTTTGGCCCAAAAGTAAGACTTTATTCAGATGTGAGAAGGATGTTAAGACCCTTTCTGCTGTGGGCATATGATCTGATATTTGAACCGACTTGGCCATTACTACAGCTTCTGTCAGCCAAAAACTATCAATCTTCACCTCTACCAACAATCACTCTCTCTCAGTTACCCCAGATCTCATTTGCTGCTTTCCAAAATGGTTGCGTTTGCCATTCCTCTTGAGTTTCAGTGGGTTAGATAAATTGTTTATTTCTCTTTTTCTTAAAATTTTTCCTGATAGTATCATTGCTGATACTTATTCCCTTGACACAGTGTATTTTCCCACTATATTTATTGATTCTTTCTGTTGTTGCTCTTACCCTTTCCCATACACACCTGTGTACTCCTCCGACTGTCATTATTGATAGTTTTTCTTCCCCTCAATTCTTTCAATAAATAAAAATAAATATCCCTCAGCTCTGTTAGTTCTTTCTATATACTTAGTGTGAGTGTAATTGGCTGTCTTTAACTATATTTCATTTTGTTGACATGCCAGAGAAAGGTAAGGGCACTTCTGGGTTTAAAAAATGCCAGAAATGTAGCCATAAAATACCTTAGTCGGACTTCCATTCTCTTTGCGTTTATTGTCTTAGTCTCTGCCATTTACAAGAAGACTGCAGCATTTGTTGTGCATTTAGTCATCGAGCCCTTGTTGAAAGGTGCAATAAGTTCATTTTGAAAGGTCTGCTTCACTCAACTTTTCTTTAGACAAAGCTAAAACAGACATATCATCCCCTTCATCCTCATCTTCTGTGGACAAAGGAAAAAAAAGGAGTCTTTCAGTTCTGACCTCTCTGTCAGTTCCAAAAGCAAAGAAACTGAATCCCTCACTTCCAAAAGTATCAATGGAACTTCAGGCCTCTGCTTATAAAACACTAGTGCCAACAATTACTCCAGCACCTATTGTTATCTCAAGTCCTTCAACTTCGAAGGCCTTGGTGCAAGAAAGCATTACTACTTCACCTTCTATGACTAAGGACATAATACCTAGAACTACCTATTCACCCTCTATTGAACCTTTTGCTGGAGAGCTCCCAGAGATTTTTCTGCAGAGGTCTATGTCCCCTTCTACTTTGTCCATCCACTCCACTAAAAGTTTTCCAAACTCGACATGGAGAGGCTGGTGAATAAAAATTATTTGGGCTAGAGGGCTTTCAGGCCCCCCTTTTGGTTCTGACTGCCTTGGATCTTGGCAGTGATACTTCCTTTACCCCACTAACAACCCCTCCTGTAACCTCCTCTGAGGTCTTAGAGTCATCTATTCCATATCTCCTGGTGCCGACTGTACCAGCTCTGGAGTTATTTGTTTCTTCGAAATCATAGGTTCATAGGTTGGTACTAGGCTATCGGCCCTAGGGCCTATGCAAGCCTAGCCATAACAATTCCCTGGATATTTCTTTCCACAATATTTACTTCTCTGGGCCCCTGTCTAGCAGGGCAACTGACATGATCCCTGGGGTGAATTTCCTATCTCCCATCCAATCATCAAGGTTCCTTTTGAAGAGGGCTAATGAGGCGCTCTGCTTGACATGTATGGGCAGTCTATTCCAGAGTATAGGGAGTCTCTGGGTCAGGAACCTATCCCTCCAGCATGTTTTGTTCATTGTGATGACAAGGTTTAGATCCCTGGAGCGTGTGGCTCTGAGGGATTGGGATTTCTTTAAGTGGAGCATGTCCAACAGCTCAGGGTTTGACATGTCCTTATATAGAGGCAGTTAAGCAGAGATCGCCTCTGAGTAGACGATATGCCACAGAGTATAGCTGGAGATTTTTTAGATGGTCAGCATATGGCATCTGCTTTAGGCCTGTGATTCTTTTAGTGAGGTATTTCTATGGCTTTTCCAGCTGTTGCAGATGTCTTGTGAGGTACATACCAAATGGGGCATTATACTCTATAATGGGTCTAATGCGGGATGAGTACAGTGGGACAATGACCTCCTTTTTTCTGGATGAAAAGCCCTTAGTGATGAGGTGTGCCACATAGAAGGATTTCCTGACTGTTGTGGCAATGTGGTTATCGAAAGTGAGACCATTGTCCACCTGTGTCCCTAAGTCTCTCATCACACTTTCGATGTTTAGCGTCCTGCCACCTATGTGGTAATTCATGGGTACATGTTTTTTCCAAAGGGGATAACTATACATTTCTTGGCATTAAGCTTGAGCCCATGGCTCTGGCACAAGGCATCTGTTTCTGTAAGGCCTTTTTGTAGAATATCCACATCATTTGGGGATTCAATAATGGCTCCCAGTTTGCAGTCATCTGCAAACGTTGTTAGCCAGAGTCCCTTAGTGTTGGCCTGTACTTCAGAAAAGTAGATGCCAAACAAGAGCGGTCCCAGGACTGAACTCTGAGGTACTCCACTTGTCACTTGTCTGGAGCTGGAGCTGGATTTGGAGTCGGCTACTTTTACAGTCTGGGTTCTGTCAGTAAGCCAGATGGCAACCCATCGAGTGACATAGGGATTTATGCCCAGCTTAGTAAGTTTATCTATGATTCCAGAGTGGGGGATGGTGCCAAAGGCCTTGGCGAGGTACAGATAGGCTGTGTGGACCATCTTACCCTCGTCGACAGCTCTGGAGACTAAATCGAAGAAGTCAATCAGATTCAGGAGACAAGATCGGCCCTTCACAAACCCAAACTGGGTGGGGTCCAGTGTTTGAAGGTTGCCAATGTCTTTGTTTATAAGTTCCATGATAATGGGTTCCATGCCCTTGCAGATCAGGCTTGTCAGACTGATGGGACAGTAGTTCCCGGGATCCAAGGCGGATCCTCCCTTGTGGAGCGGGATAACTGTAGCTGTGCGCCACTCAGTGGGCACGAAGCCTGAGGTGAGGCTATGATTAAACATGACACTTAGGTGAGGTGCCAGTTCATTTTGTAGTTCATGTAGTACACAGCCTGGGATGTCGTCTGGTCCCATGGATGCTGTATTCTTAGCTTTGGAGAATGCGGTTTCTACCTGTGTGGCTGTGATTATCAGAATTTGGCAATCTTTTGGTATTGAGATGGGCCCTTTAGGGGGTGAGAGGGGGGTGAAGTTGGCATTAAATTGATCTGCCTGGATATTGGCAATATCCTTGGGATCAGTATATTTAATGCCATTCTGTTGTAGCTCAGAGCAGATCTGAGCATTGCCATTACCAATGCCAGTACCAGTAGTTACCCTGAGCTGTTCAGTGGCTTCAGAACTGGAGATGCCCCGGAGCCATAGCTACCCTATCAGTTTGGGGGGCTGGTCTCAACTCCACATTTTTTGGAGTCATCCCTGCTCCTCGCAGCTTTGGATGGAGTTAGTCCGGCACTGGCTTCTGTCTCAGGGATCAGTTCTTTGGAGTGGGGAATGATGCCAGTCCCGAATCAGTCTATCTCAGTTCTAGGGTCCCTTCACTCTTCTGGGGGGGCAGCATGTAAGGCTATGGGAGGGCCTTCTCACAGTGACTCAGGCAGTGCCTTCCCCCTTGGAACATGCACCCCCCTCTAACTTGATTATTCCTCCTGCAGTGGGTGCCAAAGTCTCAGATTTCACAGGCCCAGGTTCTGTCATCTTCTGATACCTCCCCAGATTACCCCCTGACAGGGTCCCTCAGAAAAAGAAATGCAAGAGGAAACACTTGGATTCTCCCAAGGAATCAATTACCGAAGACACAGATTTCGATGAGGGGGAGGGTCTCCATGGTCACTTCATGAAGATTTCTCATTTAGAGACATTTTAGAAATTTTAAAACAGAGGGGTGGCTGGCAGTCCCCAAACCCTTCCTCTGAGGAATCTGTTTATCTGCAGGCTTTTGGCATCCACCTGTCTACCTCTTGGGTGACTCCACCCACTGTTGAACTCATTCAGTTGATTACAAAGTGGGTGTAGAAGGCTCCAAACCCCATCAAGCCCATCCCTAAAAGACCTGATAAGATGCTATCTGCCCCTGAGGATAAGCAGTTCTGGGCCAATGGGTTAGCTGTGAATGCCATGGATGTAGTGGCCACCAATAAAAAGTAACTTGCTGAGGAGATGACGTCTGTCATCCGCCCAACAGGGAGTCTCGGGCTTTGGGCAGATTTGGGAAGCAGGTCTACACTTAATCAGCCTTCACTATAAGGTCTTTGAATTTCTTGGCACATTTCAACAGACTTCAATGGGATCTGATTAAGGAATTGTCAGACACTCTGGTTGGAGCTGTAGCTGAGGAGTCCAAGAGAATATGACTTCCAGCTAGTGACCCTGGAGTCTGTGTCTAATTTGTCCATGAGGCTGGTCACTCATATGGCCGAAGAGACTTCCAGAGCAGTGGGTACAGGAGTATAGAGGGTGGCATCTTCTATTTTCACTTCCTAACATCATCCCCTGTCCTCAAAGATTTTTTGGTGGAGCGGATCATACATCCTTGATGTTTTATGTTTATACAGACACAGTAGATATGGCTTCCTTTCTGTGTGTAAAAAAAAAAAAAAAAAAAAAAAAATATATATCTATATAAATATATATATATATATATATATATATATATATATATATATATCTATATAAATTAAGCCAGAAGGAAGCCATATCTACTGTGTTTATATATTAAGGTATGTATCTGTTTGTTTATATATACTTTTCTGGAAACTGTATCTGAGGTAATAGAGAAAGAGAGGGGTTTTGGGTAGAGGTGAAGCTCAAGAGTTTTTGGCTGGAGCAAGCTGTAGTAATGGCCGACTTCATTCTGATATAAGAACCAAACCCATCTATCAAGGTTAAATGAAGATCAACAACACATATGGCATGTTATGGTAAGTACATAACTTCTTTTTTTTCCTCCCCCACAAAGATAATCAGAGGAGCTGTGGAAAGATGTGGTTCAAAAAATCCAAAGGGCCATTCCAGAACACATGTAGTGGCAGTTCCTCCAGGGGTAGAGGGGGGTAACTACAATTGAAGATGCCACCCACGTGGCAGTAGTAGTCTGCAGAACCACGGCTTCAGGGACTCCTTCCTTGGTAAGCCCTTTCAGCGTTCCTGAAAGGAGGCCCGATTGTCTTCCTCTGGAGGCAGTTGGGAGACGCTTATCCTTGCACCAAAATGGATGGCTGAATATAACAACAGATTCTTGGGTGCAGTGGATCACATCCAGAGGTTATAACATACTCTTTTCTCATCTCCCCCCATATGAAAAAAAATCCTGATGTTCCACCTAGTCAGAGGGAACCAGCCATTCTAGAAATTCAAAAACTGCTAGACAAACGAGTCATCCAAGATATCCCACCAGACCAGAGAGGATCCAAAGTTTACTCAAGATTCTTTTTAGTGCTAAAAAAGACAGGGAACTGGAGACCATTTTTTGATCTCAGTGTGTTGAACAAATCAGTTTGACAAATGAAATTCTGGATGGTCACAGTACAGTCCATTCTTCCGTTTTTAAGGAAAGGATGACAGGATGTGCTTGATAGATCTTCAGAATGTGTATTACCGTACAAAAATGGACACGTGCTCCAGAAAGTTTCTCCACTTCTGGCTGGGAGCCAGTCATTACCAATTTAGGGTGCTACTCTTTGGTCTCACCACAGCCCCCAGGGTGTTCAGCAAATGTATGGCAGCAATAGCAGCTCACTTGAGACTACAAGGATTTTGGGTGTTTCCATATTTGGACGACTAGCTCATTACCGCTTTGTCCAGGCATCAACTGACAGAAGCAAAGGATTATGTTCTCCAGACCTGTGCATACTTAGGAATAACTATCAACCAAGAAAAATCTCAACTGTCTCCAACCCAGAGTTTGGAGTCTATAGGGGCATTGCTGAATAGGATAACAACCATAGCATCCCTTCCCCCAGTGAGACTTCAGAAAAATCATAACACAAGTGAAAAGATTATACACAGAAAGAAGGTTCCCACTCACCTAGTTTTACAGGCCCTAGGTTTTGTGGCAGCAACAGTTCCTTTGTTTCCTCTAACCTAGCCAGATATCACATGAAAATTCTACAATAGCTGCTGGCTTCTCAATGGTCTATACCATATCAACTTTATGTCGGACCAAATTCTGATCACCAATCATTGCAGAAAGGCTCAAACTTGACGGATTCACTCCAAATATATTCTCCTGGGTCACCCCCTTCATTCTTCCAGAGCCCAAGGCCATAGTGACCATGGACCCCTCCCAGATAGGGTGAGGGTGGGAGGCATTTTCTGGGGAAGACTGTCCAAGGCACTTGGTCCCCTACAGAGGCCATCTTGTATATTGCTTTTAGCACTGCAAGCCTTTCAAAATGCTCATCCTCTGGGAACAATTGCAATTCAGACAGTATGTCAGTAGTTGGGTACATCATCAAGCAGGGAGGAACCAAATCTTATCCCCTTTGTCAAGAAGCACTCAAGAGTGTGACAGTGGGCAATCTTTTCCAACTGCTTTCTGGTAGCAATGCACATTCTGGGGAATTCCAATGTGATAGTGGACAAGCTGAACAGATGTATTCTCCAGCCTCACGAGTGGTCACGCAATCCAAAAGTGACGGAAGAGATTTTCCCTCAATGGGGCCAGCCTTGCTGCAACCTGTTCACTTCTTCCCTAAACAAGTGCAGCAACTACTTTACCCTGATTCCCCCTCCGGCGAAGTCACTAAGAGATGCACTTCTCCACATTTTGCCCTCCGGTCTCCTGTATGCTTTTCTCCCCCAATACTTCTAATCCCAAACTTCTTACAGAAAGTACTCAGGTTGAAGAGCAAAGTAATCCTCATTGCTCCATTTTGGCCTCAACAGATATGGTTCCCCTTTCTTTGGCCTTATCTAATTCAATGACCATGGACTCTAGACACAGCTCTAGACCTTCTGTCCCTTACAGTTGGGCTAGTTCACCCAGATATTATGAACCTCAAGTTGACAGCATGGTTCCTCCTGTTCCACTAGTGGCCAGGAATCATAACCTTTCTTCCCCCAGTATGCCAAATTCTCCTAAAACTTCCACACACAAACTATATAGAAAGAGTTTCCATTTGGGCATTCAAAAGGGATACTGACCCCTTTTCCACTTCTACTGATAATATTTTAGAGTTCTTGGCCTCTCTTTTCAATGCAAGAGGTTCCACTTCTACAATCAGAATACAGCTAGCACCAACTTCAAATTTCCATGATGGTTTAGAAGAACATTCCTTGGCTTCTCATAGACTATGTAAGTTATTTTTAAAAGGGACACTTTTTCTGGAACCTCCTTTCAAAGATCCTACCCCACCTTGGGACCTAAACCTAGAGTTGCAAACTATTATACATTCTCCCTTTAAACCATCTGCAGACTGTGATCTGAAATATTTGTCATAGAAATCATTATTTTTGGTGGCAATAACCTTTTCTAGAAGGATTTCAGAAATTCAGGCTTTATAATGTAAACCTCCTTACCTGATCTTTCATAAGGACAGTCTCTCCTTATGAACAAATCACACCTTCCTACTTAAAGTAGTGTCAGAGTCTAATATCAATTAGACAATTAATTTGCTGGTATTCTTTCCAAATTTTTCAAACATAGGTGAATACTGTGTGTGTTTACTAGATGTTCACAGGCAATTATGCTTTTACCTTAACAGGAAATCTGACCAACTATTTGTCTCCCTTTCAGGTGCGAGGTTTGGTAAACCAGTCAGCCAGGTGACCTTAGCCAGAGGACTCAAAGACTGTATTTCCTTTATCTGTGACAAAAGGAAAATTGCCTTACCTAGGCCTGTAAAAGCACACACTGCAAGATCTGTCGACACTTCAGTTTTCCAATCTAGAGCTTCAGTGGATGATATCTGTGCAGCAGCTACTTGGACTTCTCCCCTTACCTTTATTACTCATTACAAATTGGATTTGGTCTCTAGGGGAAGAGTATGTTTGGTTCAGTGGTGCTCAGGAATATCCTCCCACAATCTGAAGTAGCCCGGGACTCTGCTCCATATGTCAAGGATAAAATGAAAGTTGACAACATCAGATAAAGAAATTATGTACTCACCATAACGTTCCATATGTGTTGTCAATTTTCATTTATCCTTGACTTCCCTCCCTCCATCCCCTGGTCTTTGAAGACTCTTTGGTGGAACAGATAACATACCTTTTTCTTATGATAACCTTTGAGGCATAGCAGATATGGTTTCTGTTGAGGCTTCTTTATCTATCAGTCTACATCTAATCTGCAAACTCGATCTCAGGTAATTGGGAGACAGGCATTATGAGTACAGGTGAAGCTCAATTGTTTTTGGTCAGAGTGAGTTCTAGTATTGGCTGGGTCAGTTCCAAAGTTGAAACCAAACCCATATGCCAAGTATAAATGAAAATCGACAACACAGATGGAACATTATGGTGATTACACAGATGTGCCCCTCACAAAGGCTGGATAAGGAGAAAGTCACAGTTAGTTGTTTTTCAGGTGCCAGAGTCCGCCATATCACCCATGCACTTAAGTCTCTCAACAACAGGTACTGTTATGACTCTATCATAGTCCATGTTGGTGGGAACGACTTGAGACATACCTCCCTGGACTACATGAAGTGAGACATGATAGAGCTCGCTGAATATGTGTCCCAGGCAGGTATGTTCCTAGCCTTAAGCATAATTCTACCATCACTCAGAATGATGCCTCAATACAAACAGAAAATAATTGACTTTAACAATTGGCTTAGTTTCTGGTGTCATTCCAAGAGGATCCAGTACCTGACAGCCTGGGAAGACATGATTGACAAACCATGATGCTCTGCCAGAGATGGCCTGCATCTGTCTCTCTTGGGCTTCAGGCTCCCAGAAAAGGCTCTTGCCTCCCCCATAGTGCCATGGTACTAGGTAATGCCATGAGGTCAAAACTACCAATATGAATAATTCATTAAAATGCAAATTAAAGGTCTTGCTGCTAAATGCTAGGAGTCTAAACATGAAACTACATTAATTGCAAGCATTCTTAACTCTGGAAAATGCTGACATTTGTGCAGTCACAGAAACCTGGTTCAAAGCTGTGGAGGGCACCCTAGCCATCCAAGGTTACTCAACCTATCATACATTCAGACCCCAAACTGTGGGCAGCAAAGCAAAAATAGGTGGAGTTGCAATATATATTAAAGACATGCACACCTCTAGGCTGGTCAAACAGTATGATGCACATGAGACACTCCAGGTGCAATTAACCATTGACAGGACCCATATTCAAATCATAGCTAGCTACAGGCCACCAACTTTGACTCGTAGACCTCTTTGAATCTATCAGGATTCAACCCTGATCTTGGGTGACTTTAAATATCCAACTATAGACTGGAAGAACTACTTATGCCAAAACACAAATGCCCAGAGATTCCTTGATTTTGTCAGTGCAGATGCCTTGGACCAGCTGGTTGGCACACCCAAAAGAGCTGAAAATATCTTGGACTTGGTATTAACCAACATAAGTAACCACTGCAGCATCCCTATAGTGTCATCCTCCCTAGTAAGATCCAACCACAAAGCTGTCACTTTTGAAGTTACCATCTCCCCCAACCCCCTAGATAAGGTCAAACAAAAAAACTTCTCGAAAGCTAATTACAAACTCCTGAAAGAAGGTATAAACAGCTTCACAGCTCCCTCCCCCTCCATAGGAACTGGCACATATGTCCAAACCTACACAAAATACTGTATGAGCACTTATATAGCTGCATGGAATCAGGGATACCCTACAGGACAAAATCATCCTCCTCAAGGAAGAGTAAACCTATGTGGTGGGCATCTGCAATAAATGAACTTTATAATAAAAGGAAAAAACTGTCCAGGACCAAGAAGGCACAGGTGCCTAATTGGAAGCAATCTCTCCTTAGTCTGAACAAGCAAATAAGAGCACTAGTGAAATCCTCCAAAGCAAACTTTGAGTCCAAACTGACCACATCTACTAAAGACAATCACAAAGCTTTATTTGCATATGTCCACAATGTCAAGGGAAGCACCCAGATCTGCTCAGATCTGGTGGTCAAGGACATTACAAATGCAAATGCCGTAGCTATCGCCAACCTGCTGTCGAGACAGGTTCAGTGAAAACTTCACCCCTCTTTTCCCCATCAGTAAATCCCCAGCACCTTCCCCCTCCCCTTATCTCTAGGGAGCAAGTCATCACTGCCCTCTCAAAGGCAAAATATACAGCCTCCATGGTACCAGATAACATCCCCATGTCCCAGGCAGGTATGTTCCTAGCCTTAAGCATAATTCAACCATCACCCAGAATGATGCCTCAATACAAACAGAAAATAATTGACTTTAACAATTGGCTTAGTTTCTGGTGTCATTCCAAGAGGATCCAGTACCTGACAGCCTGGGAAGACATGATTGACAAACCATGATGCTCTGCCAGAGATGGCCTGCATCTGTCTCTCTTGGGCTTCAGGCTCCCAGAAAAGGCTCTTGCCTCCCCCATAGTGCCATGGTACTAGGTAATGCCATGAGGTCAAAACTACCAATATGAATAATTCATTAAAATGCAAATTAAAGGTCTTGCTGCTAAATGCTAGGAGTCTAAACATGAAACTACATTAATTGCAAGCATTCTTAACTCTGGAAAATGCTGACATTTGTGCAGTCACAGAAACCTGGTTCAAAGCTGTGGAGGGCACCCTAGCCATCCAAGGTTACTCAACCTATCATACATTCAGACCCCAAACTGTGGGCAGCAAAGCAAAAATAGGTGGAGTTGCAATATATATTAAAGACATGCACACCTCTAGGCTGGTCAAACAGTATGATGCACATGAGACACTCCAGGTGCAATTAACCATTGACAGGACCCCTATTCAAATCATAGCTAGCTACAGGCCACCAACTTTGACTCATAGACCTCTTTGAATCTATCAGGATTCAACCCTGATCCTGGGTGACTTTAAATATCCAACTATAGACTGGAAGAACTACTTATGCCAAAACACAAATGCCCAGAGATTCCTTGATTTTGTCAATGCAGATGCCTTGGACCAGCTGGTTGGCATGCCCAAAAGAGCTAAAAATATCTTGGACTTGGTATTAACCAACATAAGTAACCACTGCAGCATACCTATAGTGTCATCCTCCCTAGTAAGATCCAACCACAAAGCTGTCACTTTTGAAGTTACCATCTCCCCCCAACCCCCTAGATAAGGTCAAACAAAAAAACTTCTCGAAAGCTAATTACAAACTCCTGAAAGAAGGTATAAACAGCTTCACAGCTCCCTCCCCCTCCATAGGAACTGGCACATATGTCCAAACCTACACAAAATACTGTATGAGCACTTATACAGCTGCATGGAATCAGGGATACCCGACAGGACAAAATCCTCCTCCTCAAGGAAGAGTAAACCTGTCTGGTGGGCATCTGCAATAAATGAACTTTATAATAAAAGGAAAAAACTGTCCAGGACCAAGAAGGCACAGGTGCCTAATTGGAAGCAATCTCTCCTTAGTCTGAACAAGCAAATAAGAGCACTAGTGAAATCCTCCAAAGCAAACTTTGAGTCCAAACTGACCACATCTACTAAAGACAATCACAAAGCTTTATTTGCATATGTCCACAATGTCAAGGGAAGCACCCAGATCTGCTCAGAACTGGTGGTCGAGGACATTACAAATGCAAATGCCGTAGCTATCGCCAACCTGCTGTTGAGACAGGTTCAGTGAAAACTTCACCCCTCTTTTCCCCATCAGTAAATCCCCAGCACCTTCCCCCTCCCCTTATCTCTAGGGAGCAAGTCATCACTGCCCTCTCAAAGGCAAAATATACAGCCTCCATGGTACCAGATAACATCCCCAACTGCATCCTACATGAACTCAGACAGGAACTTGCAGCACCATTAGGCACTCTATTCAACCAAAGCCTGAGTACTGGCTTCGTCCCAGCCAAGTGGAGGACAGCCACTGTCATCCCTTTGCACAAAGGTGAAGCATCCACCAATCCAAGGAAATGATAGGCCCATCAACCTTACTAGCCTGATCTACAACGCCATGGAGAAGATTATCATGGACCTCATTAACAAGAACATCAGCAACCTCCAAACACTTGATCCCACACAGTTTGGTTTCATCAAGGAATGGTCATGCCTATTAAATTTGGTTGACTTCTTTGAGACAGTCACCAAAGCAATGGATGAGGGGAAGATAGTGCACACCACCTACCTTGATGTGGCTAAAGTCTTCAATACTACTCTCCACTCAGGCATAACAGATAAACTCTCTCAACTAGGCATCAGTCCATATATTACCAGATGAGTAGCAAACTGGTTCACTGATAGAACCCATGTAGTCAAAATAGGGGAAGCCACCTCAAGCAGTCGACCCGTAATGAGTGGTGTACCCCAGGGATCATTCTTGGGGCTTTTGTTGTTTGAGATGTACTTTTCTGAGGTGCAGGCCAAAACCAGTGGGCTATCGCTGACCAAGTTTGTAGATGACTGCAAGCTGGGTGCTGTCATCCACTTCCCTAGTGATGTGGACATTTTCCAAGAGGGTCTTACCGAAACCTATGACTGGTGCCCAGAAACATGGCCTCAAACTGAATGCCAAAAAATGCATCATGATCCCCTTTGGGGAGAGTGACATCCCCACAAATTATCACATTAATAACAAGGTCCCAAGCAATCAATCAGTTGTGAGGGACTTGGGCACCCAGGTTGATAGCAAACTGACTTTTGACCACCATATTACCTCCATTGTACGGAAAACTTTCTATAATGCCCACCTCATTAGTAAGGGTATCTCATCCAGGGACAAGGTGGTCATAACATCTCTGTATTTTTCCCCTTATAAGACCGATTATTGCCCCTTTTGGCATGTACCTCACAAAGCACAAGCAGCAGCTAGAGAAACCACAGAGGTTCCTCACCAGGAGAATCCAGGGCCTCAAACATCTACCCTACACAGATAGGCTAAAGGCCCTGTCCCTGGAATTCATCTCCTGCAGACTCCTCATGGGTGACCTCTGTCTGGCATACAAAGCAATCTCAGACCCTGCCTTGATGGGACTACTGCATATCCTAAAGTCAAGCCCCACTCGAGTAACATGCATGCTGGACCTCAACCTGGTCTGTGACATCAACAGGATTTGTTGGTGGGATAGATTTATGTCCCAGAGACTCCCCCTTCTGTGAAACAGAGTCCTGCTCCACATCAAGCAGAGTACCTCATTAACCCTTTTTAAGCACAACCTGGATAACTGGATGGGGAACAGAAAATACACCCCTGGGATTCCACCTGTGTCCCTGCTGGACAGGGGCATTTGGTGATGACTTGTCAGAATATTGGCTAAATTCTGGGCTAGGCTTGTAAGAGTCTCAGGGCCAATAGCATACTAACTTCCTATGATCCTATACATAACTTATTTTTTTAGTTTAGCAAAAATATTTTTGGCTTCTTGAGAGTTTGATTTTTGTATTTATTTCTGAGGGGGACACATGGATCTATTTACATGTGCATAGAACTTGGCAGTAAAAGATTTTGCATGAACAGTGGTATCACTGAGATGGGAGGGGCCTTTAAATGTAATTAAGTCATTGCTTGTTTTTAGTAAATTGACCTTTGCATAGTTTGTGAATACTGATGTATTGAAGGATGCTTTTGGCTTTATTGTTAAAGTGAGTTTGACCGATTTTGAGGTCTGATTTGAAGAGGAAGAGGTTACAATTGTTTGGGAGCAGAGCTGTACCATATTGGTAAGGACTATGCCCAGGATTTTCTCTCCCCTGGTTTGGTCTGTACTAACTGATCCAGGGAGTTAATATTTATGAAGTACAGAAATCTCTAGGCATACATGTTTGAGGATGTACAAGTCCTACAGTTGATGGTAGGACAGTCGTTAGACTTAATGCATAGGAACTCCATATTAGGTAGGAGTGATAGGCATTGCGGGAGGTCTTGTATTAAGCTACGATGTGTATAGGGTTGATGTCCTTCCATATCACTGTTGCAGTATTCTTTACAATAGGGATCATGTCTGGCCAGTATACCAAAGCTTTTGGGTTGTAATGGGTATGTCTTACATCACAAGTATGCTCCCCATGCATGGCGTAGGGCATAAAGGTGATGCACAGACATACAATCCTCAGAACTTCTTTGCCACTGGCCTGAATGCCATCTTCTGTCTAAATGCTCATTTGTCTGCTGGTTAACGAGACTATTTTCAGACAAGTGCCCCATTGGGGTTTCTTCTTCTTATCTCCTTTTTATTTTGTGCTTATTGGTTGCATGTCATCCAGAAAGGGGAAATGCCAATGTGGCAGACAGATTCCCCATAAGGATCATCATGAGGAGTGTTTGTTTTGCTTAGGTGCGTCTCATGACCATGCGTCTTGTCCCATTTGTCAAGTGTTTGTTCCTAAGACCTTGCAAAGTCATCTCTCTTCTTTAGTTATTTACTTAGAAAAACAACATCTCAAATTGTTGGCTAAAGGCACTATGGAGGAATTTTCCTGACCCAAGGGTTAGCCGTCTGTGAGGAAGAAGGCCAAGAAAGCTTGGTTGGATTCTGTGGTTGTTCTGCCTCCACCAGATGTCTCTCTTTAGGCTAGTGGAAGCCCAGAGGACCACCATTTTTTTTTCAGTCTGATGCCTCTGCCGTGACCATTTCAGAAGTCAACATGGATTAGGCCTCTCACACATCCCCGGAGGCCTTGCAGATATCTGCTTTAGATGTTCAGAAGGAATCACGGCTGATCATCTCCAAAGGGCCTAGGGGTGCTCCTCAAAACTTTGTTAGAGAAGAGATTTCTACTATGCTTATTGAATGTCTTCAGGGGTCTGAGCCACTTAAGATCTTAGGGCTGACATCCCCCTGAAAATGGAGCAAAAACTAAGCATCTTTCTCCTGCTCCCAAAGACCCTCAAATCAAATGGCAAGATTTCATACAAGGTCTGTTTAATGCCTGTATGACTCTGTAGCCTCCTCATGGATCTCTGTTCCTGCACCACCTTGATCTTCTACTCCTCTTAAGAAGCCTAAGGAGCAGGTTTCGTCAGATGAGAATGTGGATTCTCATGAAGAATCATAGACATAGTTTTCCCAGATTCTCTTCCCCTTAGATTACGGCTCTTGGGAAGAGGATCTATTAGTCCCGACTCTCCTTTTATGGAGATTTCTTTTGGTGATACTGTCTCCTCTATGATGGAGTTTTCTAAATGGGATTGAGCTTAGGTCTCATGTTCAAAAAAGGTGCTATCATCTTCTTCAAATGGAGTCTCCTGGGCCCTCTGCTCTCACTCCTGTTCTTGCTGCCTTGTTGGATGCTTTTTCTACAGCTTCTCAGGTTCCTGACTCCCTGCCTGAGGATAGCAACTTTCTTTATAAGTGCCCCTCTTGTTAATGTTGCTTTTGATAAGCTCTCCAAACTGTTGCCTTTTACTAAGATCCTTCCCTCTGACAAGGCAGCAGAACCATGGAGAGGTTGGGTAAGAAGGTGCATACTTCTGCTACATTGACCTTTAGAGCTGTGAACTACCAGACCCACGTGACCAGCTATATTTTAGTTCTTGTTTCTCAGGCCTGTCAAGTTATTTCAGATCTTCCTGACTCTGAGGGGAAGAGTTCAGCTCTGTCTTTACTAGGGTTGTCTTCTCAAGTAGCTCACCATTGTATTAAATGCAATATGACTCAACTGATGCCTCGTCCAGAGCTGCTGCTTTTGGTTCTGTGTTGAGGAGGTATTTCTGGCTTTACCTTTAGCCTTTGCTTGATGATATTAAGACTAAGTTGATGGATGCTCCTCTACATAACAAACATCTTTTTGGTACTGCTGCTGTTAAGCTCTTTAAGTCCCTTCAGGAAATGGGTAAGGCTTTACAGGATTTGAAATGTATTTTTTGTTTCACCTATGCCCAAGTTTGAAAGGGATTACCATAATAAACCTGCCATTGTCCACAGACAGTCTCACCCTCCCCACAAAGTTAAGAAGGGTGGAAGAAGGGCTCCTCCTACTAAGGTCTACACAAACTCCTTCAGCTCAGAAGCCTCCTTTTCCAGATAAACCAGGTTCTGTCTGTCCTTGCCCCTCTTTTCTCAGTCACATTCCTTTTTTTCTTTGACTTTCCCTATCCCTTCCTATTTGGTTACATATCACTGATGATTATTTGGTTCTATCTGTAATCTGCCAAGGGTATTACATGGTTTGGACCCCCCCCCCTTTTTGGGCATTCCTCAGCCTCCTCAGGAACTTCTGCCCTTTGTTTCAGAGGTGCTTCGGGACCCATTGTCTCAAGGAACAATTCAGTAAGTTCCAATTCCTCAAAGGGGGGAAGGGTTTTACTTCAGAATGTTTTTGGTCCGCAGAAAAAAGGCACCTGGAGACCCATTCTGGATCTATCTAAGCTAAACACTTTTTTGAAGGGTCTTCAACAAATGCCTCACTCCTGTGATTGCTTTTTGAAGACCGAGGAGAATACAGATCTTTCCTTATCTGGACGGAACTTCTCATTTAGGCCTCTTCTCCAGAGATCTTACTTTAGCATCTTCACTTTGCTATCTGTCTCATGCAAAGCCTGGGGTTTACAGTGAATTTCCAAAGATCATTACTGAATCATTTTCAGGGTCATGTGTTTCTAGGGTGCAGGCTGCAGACTGTTCCAATGGTGGAGTCTCTGCCTCCTCCCAAGGCTTTATCTCTCATTGCATTCTTTCAATCCCTTCTTCCTCTGGACTCCATTACAGCCAGGGAGTTTCTGAGGACTCTGGGATACATGGCTTCCACCATTCCTATGCTTCCTCTGGCCAAGCTTCTCCCTTTTTTAATTTCTCCAAGTCTTTTGGGTTTCTAATACTATGATGGGAATGGACCCCATTCCTAAGTCAAAGTATAGATAAAGTTCATAAAAGTGGTATTGTTTCAATCTTTGATGTTAGACAGAAGTGCTCTTCCCAGCACCCACAATGTGCCCAGTAATCACTCCCCCTGTACTTTGTACGGAGTTACATACATCAGTAACATATCTAAGTACAATTGTAAATTCTTTTTTATAAGACACGTTGCTCCTATAGTTGGAATTGTGTGGTTATCCTTCTTCCACAATGCCATTGTTTCTGCCTAAAAAATACTGGTATTTTACGACTTTGTGTTTTTTTTTTTTCTCAAACTTTTTTTTATTTTTCAAATACAGTTGAATAAATTTCATAGCATTTATATATAACATCTTAAATAACTATGTACACTATTTACATCAGCCTGACACTGTCACAGAGCTCAATATATACAATTACTTTATAGGTATAACAATCCAGTTATCAGAGTGTATCTGTTCAGTTATTGTAAAGTGTCAATCAATGATGATTTTTTTCCATAGATTGTTAATGGCTTAGGATGAATCCAATTCTTTAATTTTAATTTCCAACAATGCTGTGGTTTTCAGTAGGCTGTAGAAGTCTTCCAAAGTCGGTATTGTGTTTGTATTCCAGCTTCTTGTTATACACTTCCTTGAGATTGCAAGTATTGTCCATACTAGATACATATTTGACTCATTCAAATGAGATGACTTTGTGTTTCTCTGTACGTAAGACACTGTAGTTGCTGGATGTAGCAATTTCAATGATCCGTGCTACTTTCCTCTATTAGATACTTCATGATGGCATTCAATTTCTCCTGTTCCTTTCCTTACTACCCAGTGCTTTTGTGGTAAGACTTTACTGCTATTAATTTAGCTGCACAGTAATATATATATATATATATATATATATATATATATATATATATATATACATACACTACTAACTTCTGTTATGTCAAATGAATCTCTATGGACAGTCCTAATTACTGTGTTCATTTGTTTTATCAAACTTCTAACTCTTTGGGTTTTATTGATTTTCTGTAGTCTATTTCTTTCATTGATTTTTAATAGGTCTATCCATTTCCATTTCTATTAAATCAAGCAACTCCTCTCTTAGATTATTTTCTTCTAAACTGATGGCAGATTCTTTGTTCTCCTTTTCCTGCGGGCATTTTATAGAATGTTCCAGGTCATCTTCCGTTTCATCCTGTGTCATCCATTGCTCTTTCATATAGGAGCTCACTGACCTATCACTCCTCAACATTGACTGTGTCAAAGTTGCCACAGTTTCCTGTTCCTTCTCTTGCTGTGCACCTTCAAGTGAATGTTTGTGCTGGTGTCCTATGAAAGGTTCCAAAGTATCTTCATATGGCAACTGATCAGAAGTTTCCCACTCCACTGGTTTCTCCTTAATTTGGGGATCCATTGCTCTGTCCTGCTGTGGTGTTATCAGAGTTAGATTTTCTACACTAAATCCTTCACTTCACAAGTAATCCATAACCTCAGTATCTATTTCTTTAACTTCTCTATTACTAATCCTATTTTCTTATTTTTGTGTTGCAAAATTTGCCATGTCCAGATGCCTTTGCCTATATTTCTTTTCAAATATCTTTGGTGCTGCTCTTTTTGTAGTGATTAGTTTTATGTTCTCCTTTGAATAAGTGTTGCACTATATTGAAACTCTTTTCTTTACCATGCCCTTATTTCTTTTACAGATTCCTCCTTACTTTGGAGACTCATTGTTTCATCATATTGTGATGTAACCTGTTAGACTTCCTGAAATCCTTCACTTCTCAAGTATTTCATAACTTCATCTTCAATTTTTCTACTTTACTAACCATCTGTTCTATCTTCCCTCATTGTGATCTTATTATTTTTTTTTACTGTGAATTTTTCCATATCAGTATGTCTTTGCCTATCTTTTCTTTTGACTGCCTTTGTTGATTAATTTAGCTTTCTCCTTTGCATAAATATTGCACCATATCAGATCTCACTTTCTTATGTCCTTTTTCTTTTTTATACCTTTCAAAAGTCTCTAGATTGCATTATTTATATTTTTGTACTTCCTTAATCGCTTCTTTTTCAAGGAGCCCAAGGTTTCTTGGACTATATAATGTTTTTCATAAGTTTGTTGTATTAATGAATGCACATTTTTATTTGAAACTTCCGACAGTTTCTCTTGTTAAGGACTGGAAATATTTAGTGGGATATGCTGAGGAACTTTAGTGCTTTTTCCTTGTATTACCTAAGGAAATGGGAGGTCCCTCTTTCTGACATTGATTTTCAAGCAGAGGAGCAGGCAATACAGGGAGAGGGTTGTACCTCAGGAATTTCTTCTCAGACTGAACATTTTCATTCTGGTTTTAGATTCCTCCTTTTCAGAAACTTTATCTAAGATGAAAATGTTTTTTCAGTGAACACAAAAATAAATGTCTATAGCACAGAACATTTATTTTGACTTGTTTCACTTAGAAATGCCAAATTTGCAGCTATTCATTGTGCTACTTGCTTTAGAGAATGTTTTTCTCATAGCTTCTATTTTATGTGATACTCAATCTCCTGCCCCTAGAAAGCCTATGAGATTATACAGATACCGCAGACTTGTTTATTTTTAAATCTTAAAACAGACCAATCTGTGATTTTTTCTATGCAAAACTGCTGCTTCTAAAGAGTTTATTGTGGCCATACCTATCAATCTCTTAGTGCTGGAAATCTAGACAAAGCCTGACAAAATGGGGTGACAAAGGCCCCAAGATAGGAACATATTTGAAATATTGCTTTTATAAACTTAGAAGGATAACAGGGTTTGCATTAACATGCATTTTTCTGAAGGATATGAAGTCTGAAACTCAAATGTATGTCATTATTTAGTGATTTCAATCACCAGAAAATCACAAATTTTATAAGGAACATACCAAAAATATGAGGTGAAAATGTGAACAATTGAGAGGTATAATTGCTGCTATTCCCCATTCCTTCTGACAAGTATAGGTTGTGGAAGAAAATGTATTCCTTTAGTACTCTGCTTTTCAAGATTTTAAACTGTTAATCTCTTTAGAGAGCATGCATAGGTCTGTAGTTAACCTTCCTTCTGAGGTTAAAAAAAAAAAACTTGAATGCCTCTGTTGCTGCAGTGACTAAGTCCATTTTAAAGCATGCCTATGATGCTTCTGATTCCTCCTCTGGTGCCGCTGCTTCTGGGTCAGTAATGAAAAGTCCAGCCTGGCTTTGTTCTCAAATTATTCCTGAAGATCATAAAACTGAAATTAAGTTCTGTTTGGCTCTTCAGCAGCTGAGGTGTTACAGGAATGTCATGACAGGGGAAACAGTTAAACAAGGAGTGAGACAGATTTTTCAATGGAAATAATAATTTCCCCTTTACCTGTGTTACCTTTTTTGTATGATCATAGCTGTGTACTAGGCTAATGAGCTAACTATGCATACTGAACCTCTGACAAGTTCTAGTACACTTGATGATTGTACCTAGGGGACTGGAGCATGTACCCATCTACAGGCTGTCTGTGTCCATTAGAGACATAGGTGCTGGACTAAGGCTGAATTTCCTGTTCCCCATCCAGTTGTTCAGGTTACACTTCAATTGGGTTGGGAGGAACTCTGCTTCATATGGATGGGGAACCTGTTCTGGAAAAAGGGTAGTTTCTGGGATACATACCTGTGTCTCCAGCAGATCCTATATATGTTTAATCTTTAGAATGGATAATTCTGGTACTGTTTGTTTTGCAGATATACAGGAAGTCCATCAGGATGGGGTCTGACAATGCCTTATATGCCAGTCATATATCTCATCTCAACAGCCTGTAGGAGACAGACTACATAGATAAGGCTTTGAGACAGCCTGCAAAGGGTACGTTACTTAACCCTATATTATTGTGACAAACCTCGGTAATTATTCCAATTGTTGGATGTGCCTGGTTAGGTACATACCAAAGGGGACACTGTAATATACTACAGGTCTGATGAATGCTGAATACAGTGGAACAATGATGTTGTTGGACCTAGATGGCATACCTTTGTTTATAAGTTGCACAGCACAGAATGATTTCTTCACTACTGCAGACACATGATGGTCAAAGGCTAGATTACCATCTACATTTGTCCCCATATCCCTGACTACTGGGTCGATTCTTAGGGGTGTATTAAAATGATAGCATTCAGGGGTGTATGACTTCACAAAGGATACTGTTATGCATTTCTTGGCATTTATTTTTAGCCCATGGCACTGGCACACATTTGCCTGTGTCAGCCCTAACTGTAAAATATTAGTGTTGGTGGGGGATTCTAAGACTGCTTCTAATTTGCAATTGTCTGCAGATTTGATCAGTCAGAGGCCCTTAACATTGGTCTTAACCGCAGAAATGTAAATTCCAAAAAAGGAGTGGTCCTAGGACTAATCCTTGAAGGACTTCACTTGTGACAGGTCTCTTTTTAGAGGTGGACTCCCCAATTCTAACTTCCAAAATCCTGTCTATGAGACAGCTGGCTATCCACTGGGTGACATAAGGGTTTATACCCAACCTCTTGAGTTTATAAACAATGCCAGAGTGTGCTATTGTATCAGATGCCTTGGTCAGGCCAAGGTAGGCAGTGTGAACAATTTTGCCGTCATCACATTGCTTTGGTGACCGCAAAGTCCATCAGGTTGACTAGGCATGACCTACACTTGACAAAAATTAAAGTGGGTTGGGCTGTCAGGAGGTTTCCTGTGTCATTATTGATTGCTTCCATGACTTTGCATATGAGACTTATGGGTCTGTAGTTTTCAGGGTCTCTAAATGGCCCACCTTTGTGTACAGGGATAAGTATTGCTGTTCTCCATTCGTGAGGCACAAAGCCTGTTTGGAGACTACAGTTAAATAACTATTCCAGAGAGCAAGATAGGTCATGTTTCAAGCTATTTAGAAGGCATTCTGGGATATTGTCTGGGCTCATCAATGCAGTATTCTTGGGCTTAGAGCAATAATGGCATGTTCCTTATTGATAGTAGGAGGTGTTATGATATTTACATAGAGAAGGTTGAGTGGTGACA
Source organism: Protopterus annectens (assembly GCF_019279795.1). Lineage (NCBI taxonomy): Eukaryota > Metazoa > Chordata > Ceratodontiformes > Protopteridae > Protopterus > Protopterus annectens. The sequence goes on along the minus strand of NC_056747.1, from coordinate 124,394,425 downwards.
GAGATAAAGTTAGAGCTGAATTTGTCTGCCAGTAGGTATATTATATCTTCTGTCTCACTATATGCGGTGTCGCTCATCCCTTTCTAACATAGATGATGAACAGGCGGGGTAGTTCATTTAGATGCTTTATTACATAGAAATGCATCAGGATGGACAGAAGCATCATAAAATATAAATGAACTTATTAACAGACAGACCTTACAGACATACATGCTTATATCTCAACAGCTTACTATAAAATGGCAGTCAGGCTCGCATGTGCTCAGTATTTATACACTTGTGCAAGTCCTTAGATAGCTTCTTAAAGATACATACACACACATTGATCTACATCCTCCCTCTTAAAAACATTGCCCTTAGTTGAAAAATAATATCGGAGTTAGATATGCACTACTGTAGACATTAGAAACAAACAATCTTCATGTCCAAGTTGCCATGTATCTATAACATGGTCTGGAGATATGACTTGATCTGGTAACATAATCAGGACAGGGTTTAGCAACAGGGACATTGGGTCTTTGGTGAACAACTCATATCAGGAACCTCTGGATTCATCACAGGAATGGGGATATTCTTTGGAACTTCATCTGGAACTGGAACACTTCTCACAGGCTATGTGCTGTGGTATAGGCATCAAATGTTTCTGAAACCCCCCTAAGCTTTACTCCTTGTGATTCCACAATGTACAATCTCAGCTCTGAGCAAATATTCTTCACGACTCTAATCCGATCATAACCTTTTTACATTTTCCTCCTTACCACTTCTCCTTCTTGCAATGGACTGAGCAGTTTGCTGGTCTTATCATAGTAGGACGTCTGGGTTAAACGCTTCTTCAATAGCTTGGTTTTTACTGACCTGTTGTTCTTGACACATGGAACCAACAATTGACTACAGATTGGTAACTTGGTTCTGGTTTGCGTGACAGAAGTCTCTGAGCAGGTGAACCAAGATATTTATCATGAGGAATATTTCTGAAATTCAAGAGATTCAGGAAAACATCACCACTGTCTCATTTCAACTTCTCTAGTAACTATTTGACATGCTGCTTTGAACTGCATGTTCTGCCAAGCCATTTGACTGTGGATACTCTGGGCTACTTGTGACATGAGTAAAGTCCTACTATTTGGCAAATCATTTGAACTGTTGGCTTGTAAACTGTGTGCCATTGTCAGAAATAACTTTGTGCGGACTACAGAATGATGCTTCATCTTAGTAATGACAGTATTGGATGCTAGATTAGGAAGCAGGTCAATCTTGTACCAATTTAAGAGTCTACTAACACTAAATAACGTTGACCATTCTATTTGAAAATGTTGGTAGCTACTGTTGACCAAGGTAGTTCAGGAATCTGGTTTAGCTGAAGTGGTTCTTTCTGTTGATGCAACTTAGTCCTACTCCACACAGAACAAGACAATAGCACTCAATAGCATGTGACATGGAAGGCCAAAATACTAGACCTCTCACGTTTCTTTGGGAAGAGTCTGCTCCTGGGTGATCATGATGCAAGATAGTAATGTACATTGTTTGCAAGGACTTTGGAACCTTTCATAATGATACCATTGTCAGACAAAATCTCCATCTCTGTATGGAAAATAAGGTTGTACTTCTTGAGGTAAACTAGATTGCTTTGATGGCCATCCTTGAATAAAGTGGTCGAGCTTCAATAACACTGGATCTGTGGCTGTGTGATCTCTCAGCTCATCAAGATGTGTGGAAGAAAAAAATTATGACTTCAAAATTAAGTTTCTTATTCTAATGCTGTTCAGTGGTGTTTCTGGGTGATCTGGATAATGTATCAGCAAAATAAAGAAGTTTGCCCTTCTTGTAGACAAGATTGAATTTATACTTTTGCAACCTCAACATCATTTGTTGCAATCTGGCTGGAGCTGTATGCATAGGCTTTGTCAAAATATTGACTAGAGTTTGGTGGTCTGTTTTGATCTGAATATCTCTACCATAAACATATCATGGAACTTTGAACATGCAGACACAATTGCCAAAAGCTCTTTCTCAATCTGAGGATACTGCATTTCATTTTGGGTAAGAGTTCTTGAGGCATGGGCAACAGGTTGACAATCTTGTAGAATGATTGCACCTAGACCAAATCTTGAAGCATCACATGAAAGAGTAACTGACTTGTGGACATCATAGCATCTGAGAGCTGGTGGACTGTGAATTCTCTGTTTCAAGACATCAAATGCTCTTTGGTGTTGTTCTAACCAAGACCAGGCTGCATCTGTACGTATTAGCTCTCAGAGTGGTGCTGATACTTGATTCAAGTCTGGAATGAACTTGCCTAGGTAATTAATCATGCCAAGAAAACGTTGCAGGGCTTGAACATTGTTTGGAGCTGGCATCTCACAAATGGCTGTTTGCTTTGAAGGGTCTGGTCATAGGCCTGAACTGGTAAATAAATGACCAACATAAGTCACTGCTTGTAGCCTGGATTTGCATTTCTGTGGATTGAGCTTAAGATTTACTTGATGTGCTCTTTTCAGAACCTTTCTGAGGTTTCTTTCATGCTCAGCTTCTCCATTATCTCCTACTAGTATGCATTCTACTATAACAGCACAGGGATACCAAGAAAAAAATGTGCTCCATTGCACGCTGAAAGACATCACTTGCAGAATTTATCCTAAATGGCATTCTCAAAAATCTGTACCTTCCAAATTGAGTACTGAAAATATTTAGCAATGAGGATTTCTTGTCAAGCAAAATTTGCCAAAATGAACTCTATCTAAAACAGAAAAAACAGTAGCATTTGTCATAACATCTTTGACTGTGCACATTGGATGATGTCTTTTCAGTGCTTTGTTCAAATTTTGTGGATCAATACATATTCTGATGTCATCTGAACTTTCTTATGAGCTACCACAATGGAAGATACCCACTCAGTTGGTTCAATTGACAAATCACACCTTGTTGCACCATTTTATCTAGCTCAGCTTTGACTCTGTTCTGCATAGATATTAGAACTTACTGGACTGAAATCTGAATCTAACTTCATGGAGTACACAACTGGAACCTTGCCTAGTTTGTTTTTGAAAAGATCAACATAGGTAGAAAAAATATGTTGAGTGAAATTAGAGTAGTGGCCTCTCAAGCTAACATGGACTTTCTTATTAAATGAAAGCAGTTTTCAAACTGTCTCTGAGCCCTAATAATGACTGGATGTGCCTCTTTACCACATAAAATAACAAGACGTAACTTCTCCCAGCAGAGTAACATGAAAGCACTACTGAGCCTTCAGTTTAAATTTCTTCACCACCATAAGCAAAAAGCTTTGCACACATAGCCAAATCTAACCTTTCACCAACACATACTCTAGCAAATGTTTCTGCTGACATAACACTGCACTTGGAACCTGTGTCAACTTTGAGCTCCATGGGTTTTCCATTTACCCAAAGAGTACAAAATACTTAAGTCTTTGCTCATAAATCATAAATCTACTGCACTGTTTCATTAAGCATTGACACACCATCAAGATAAAAAGTGTGTGACCTCACATCATAGCTTTCTAATTGATCAACTCGTTTCTTGAAATGTTCCCTTTTAATAAAAGAATGTGTGCCTTTTGATTTACAAAGCCTCTTGAAATTATTCCACTTATTGCATTTGTGGCATTGCTGACCAAAGCTAAGCATTTTTCCTTTTCAGATTCTTGATTGCCAATTGTTGTAATTGTGGTGGAAATGAAACTAGGTTGGGTCCATGCTTTGAGTTTGCTGACTCACTCATGCTTCAACTGAGACTGTGTGAACTCTGCAACTTGCTGGGAAGCTGTGGGGTTTACCAGTGAGTGCTGCTTTCTGCCATGTGCTTGGGCCTGTTTCTTTTAACCACGTGCTGCTTACTATCAACATGAGCTCTAGAAGTTACTAGAAGCATGCATTTTTTGTTTGTAAGCATATTTGCGCTTTTCTGTGAGCTTGTATATCTGACAAACCTCAGTGACCTTATTCAAAGTTAAATCACTGTCACGAAGCAAAATGTTTCTCACACCATCATCTTTAATACCACACGTCTGTCTTTTATCATCTCATCCCTCAAGTCACCAAGTTTTAGTCTTAATTCTCAAATCAGTTATATATGCTGCAAAAGTTTCACCAGACTTTCGATCCCTTGTGTAAAATACGTGTCTCTTCATTGTAATGTCTGGGGGGGGGGGGTTACAAATTTCTTTAATTTACATTTTAAGCACTCAGAGTCCTCCCTTGACTCAGCCGGTACAACAGTATGATGCCCCCCGTCCTGTAAAAACAGCAGGTGCATACACAAATGAACGCTCCTTTTCAATGGTTTCTGACCCAGCTAAATTAAGTAGAATAAATGCCTTTGTACTGTCTTTATCAGAAAATGCAGTCTGTATGAAAATGTTGCACTCTTGCTCAAACACTTTCCTGTTCTCTGCAATATTATTGTCAAACAAAAGTGCACTGGGTTTTCAAACTCCGTCTGTCATGCCAACAAAGTTTGCACAAACGTACTGAAAATATGGCCCTTGTAAATATGTATGAACAAGCTGTGCTGTGAGAGAGCTCGTAATAACATTCAAATGCACAATAAACTCTTGGAAATACTGTACTTGCGAAATATACTTTAAAGTTATTTTGCAAAATACAGCTATTTCAGTGTAATACTGTACAAACATGCACACTTCATACACTTCTGATAACTCGGATATCTTTAATTAATGTGAAAAATACATGCTTTGCAAAAAATGTGGTCATTTCCTTTTATTTCTTTTATGCAATTCGACTGATCTTCCATAGTAATTCAAAAATTTTTATCAGACATTTCTGTTTATTTAAATATCATTTACAGTATTCTGTATGCTTTGTTTCATATTTGCGAATAAGAAATTATTTGAGCAAGTTTTAACATCTGAAATTCATTTCTGACCTGTTTTGGGAATTATATGTGCAGTAGGGATGATCCACTCCTATATATTTCTCCAATACCAAATGCATACCTCTCAGACTCAAATTGGAGAAACTGGAACTCCTTCTGGCAACAAGTCGTTTCTGCCATGCCTCTTTGGACACCATGTCACTCGTTCCTCTCTAACACAGATGGTGAACAGGTGGGGTAGTTCATTTTAGATGCTTTATTACACAGAAACACATCAGGATGGATAGCAGCATCATAAAATATAAACAAACTGATTATCAGACAGACCTTACAGACATACTTGCTTATATCTCAGCAGTTTACTACAAAATGGCAGTCAGGCTCACACATGCTCAGTATTTATACACTTGTGCAAACCCTTTGATAGCTTCTTAAAGATACATACACACACATTGATCTACAGGTGGCTCCATTAACAATGAACTCTTCATACAATTCTGTATTGCCTTTGAGGTTGTAGACATTGCTAAAGAATCCCTTATGGTTGTCCTTTGCCTGGGAGGCTAAATCTACCTTGAATTTGGCTTTGGTAGACTTTTATTCATCATCTAACCTTTAGTGTGATAAGACTGCTTTTATCCTGCTGGGTACTACACTTCCTAACTTTTGCCATAACTTTCTTCCTTCTGTTACGCAGCTTATTGAAGTTATGACTCCACCAACATGGTCTTTCTTTTGAGTTAGTTCTGTACTTATTCCTGGTGGGTACAGCTGAATATATGTAGCTATTACCATGCTTGCACAGGATCTCTGTGAACAGTTCTGCATAGGCAGCAGTGTTCTCAGGGTGGACGTGGGCTTGAAATTTTGGCATGTTATCACTTATTAGGAGCAAGTTAGCCCTAGAGTAGTACCTGAAAATTCCAGGGTTAGGTGGGGTTTTTTAATTTTTCTTCAAAAGAGAGAGTGCTGTGGTCTGACCTTACCAGGGATGACATTACACTAGAGGGTGTGCAGCACTCTCCCACATTAGTGAAGAACAGATCCAGTATGGTTGCACCCCTGGTTGGTGTATTGACAATCTGGTCCACTGAGTTTTTTTTCCCCCCATACAAAATCCAGGAATCTCTGCACCTGTACGTTTGGTGTCATATAGGATTCCAAGTTAATAGTGGGGTAGTTAAAATTGCCCATGAATATGGCATTGAGTTGGATAGAGAATGTTTCCAATAACTTTAAATACATGGTATGGGTTTCCTGGGTAATACAGGGGGACCAATAACTTGCAAGAAAGTGGTATTGGATTTTGCCTGTGGTGATTTGAAGAAGAAGAAGCTAAAGTGCATCATCCTGTTTGACCAGCCTTGAGGTTTATGTTTGATGTAAATCAAGGCACCTCCACCTTTAGTCCCTGTCCATGTAGTAGCTGGTCTAAATGTGGAAGGCATTATAGAACTGCACAAACATCAGCATTCTCTGTGGGGAGAAGAGGTTGTAGGGAGTGGAATTTCTTATTTAGACTCCTAGTATTTAGCAGTAACATATTTAGATTTTCTTTTTCAATAAGCTACCCAAACAGCAACATGCCAGAAAACAGTATTTTAAAAGGAATGGCAAACAGGCTTGAAAAGGAAAAGTCTCAAAAAATAGAGAGAATCTCTCAAACAATGAGCCTATTGGCCCATTCCTGTTTCTCTCCCTTCTCATCTCTTTGACGTTTCATTTTACTTATTTTAACATTTGTTTACTGGGAAAGTCTGACTTGGAACAAAGCCAATTTTCAGCAAAAGCGTGGGGAGAAATGCTCCAGACGTATGTCTTTGTAACGTGGTAGGAAACTGGAGCTCCCAGAGGAAACCTTCACAGACCCAAGGAGGACATGCAGACTCTGCACAGAAGGCACTCCAGCCAAGGATCGAACTGGAGAACCTCTTGTTGTGAGGCGACAACGCAACTGCTGCACCATTTTCTTTTTTCCTTTGTGGCACAAAATCATTATGGACACAGCGGTCCTGAATGGCAATTAAAATCCCTTCCTCCTTACACAGTAAACCAAATTTCTCTCTTTCCACCCATTCTGCTCCAGATACTGGAAAAGGGAATTACAGTACAAGTACTTCTCTGCAACTTGGGGAAAGGCTTTTACTCCAAGATTTTTCTGGTATTAAAAAGAGAAAGCTCCTGTTTGCCTACATTGAACCTTTCCTTTATAAATCTTTTTGTCAAGATTTCAAAGTTCAAAATGTTATCCTTTGGATCTCATTCCCCCTCTAACCTTTATGCCAAAGCTAGAGTTAAAGGACACATGTCATCACATTCCCATTGATTAGCACTTAAGGCAGTTTTTCTCATGGCTGTTTACATCTGGTTACATTATCAATTCTCTTTCTTACCCTTTGAACCATGGCACAAAGGCTATTCATAACGCGTCTTGCTCCAGTCATTGTATATTATAGTTTTAAGGCATTCATGTTTCTCCATTTAGTCAGTCATCTTATCATTGCAGACACTCTCTGCAGATTGTCACAATTCTTTATTAACTGTCCTGAATTGCCTACTCGGACTGTTTTAACCTTACAGACAAACAGTTTAAGGCCCTCATGGATTTAACTTTGATGGAACATGTATATATTAGACCTGCTGACAAAGGATGTGCCATAGTTGTGATGGACACCTCTAGGTACACTGAGAGCTTATGTAATATGCTATCTGATAGTTTTACTTATGCTGTTTGCTCTAACTCTGACATTGGTAAGTTGTTCTAATTTACATGATTTGTTGATGGAAGGTATCATTACTAAGGAATTGTTTGAATACTTTCTGATCAAATATCTTACCATTCCTATTTTCCATGGCTTCCCCAAATTTCATAAATCCCAGGAAAATCCTCCGATGAGGCCTTTTGTCTCTGGCTGTGGTTGGGCAACTGAGCCCTTATCTATGTTGAAAAGCAACTGCGACCAGTATTACATAAAGTTATCACTGTTTTTAGAGATACTAAGCACTTTTTAACATCTTTATTTAAGTGGTCCATTACCAACAGCAGTGACAATTTTCTGTTGGTTACAATGGATGTGGTATCACTTTTTACAGTCACACCCAATGACACAGGGATTAAATTTGTCACTCTGTTCTTGTCTAAATATTCTGATTGTAGTGCAGGACATATTTATCTCATAAGCATACTTCTTGATTTGATTTTGAACAATGTTTTCACTTTTAATGATCAGCTCTACAAAGAGGGTGGGCATAGCGATAGGCACACCCTGTGCCAATAGCTATGCAAACCTAGTGCTAGCTTATTGGGAGACACTATCTTTAATGAGAGCAACTTTTATGAACAGTATATTTCATGCTATGCCAGGTTTGTGGATGACATATTTTCTATATGGGCAGGTTCTGTTTCTATGCATGATTTTGTTGAATACCTGCAACAGACAACCAAGTTCCTAAGATTTACTCATAAGTACTCTACTGAGAATATTGAGTTTTTAGATGTTAAAACCACTAAGAAACAATAGTTTAGACACTCAAATTTACAAAATATCTTGAAAAAATTTATTTTACATAGGCAGAGTATGCACCCACAACATATTCCTAGTAATGTTTTGAAAGGACATTTCCTTAGGTATGTCAGGCTCAATGCAGATGATGAATGTATGGTGACTGCTTTTGATGACCTGGCACATGATTGTAGTAATACAGACTACCAACAGCATGAAATAGATGTAGTCTGACACGGGGTTCTATCTTATAGGAAAGCCCAGGCCAAATCATATTGCTCTCATCAAAACCCAGAGGCCAAGAGTTCTAGGGTATCACACGGAGACAGTCTGAGAATAAGCATTACCTTCTCAAATAATGTTAGCTCTGTCTGTGAAATTATTAATAAAAACACTGGCATGTTCTTACATGTGATGATAGAAATAAAACTATTTTAGGTGAGGTTCCTACATTTTATTTTAAGAACAATACTTCTTTGAGAAAAATGTTCTGCTATAAACCTATTCAAAAGAAACCAAGGTTTACTGAAAGAACTCACCCTTGTAGAGATTGTAATGTGCCAGTTTATTGAAACTACTGATAGATTTGACTATCCTGAGAATAAGCAGGTTTATACATTCAATTTCTTTGCAAATTGTAAGAGCTGCAATCTTGTTTATTTAGCTAGCTGCAATGTTTGTAAAAGTTTTTATGTTAGTAAAATTAACAGAGCTTTGAAAGACTGTGTACGTAAACACATCTATGATGTCTCTAGAAAAGATAAAACAAATGCACTGTCAAAACACAATTTAGTTGCTGGAAGTACCCATAAGTTTAAGTTTATTGTTACAACTTTTTAATGTTAGCATTAGAGGTGGTGATGTCAGCAGTAAAACAAAATGGATTTTAGAATCACAAAGTGACAGAGGGATGGGTCTAAATTACTATGTTCTTTTAAGATCATTGTTTAGATCACATGACCTTAAGAGGTAGGCCTGAAACTGTGTGTATTTAAGCAGCATTTTATTAGATCTGAAGAAGCACCTGGATATGTGTGAAAGCACTGGTCTTTCTCTTGGACGCTTTTAGCATTCTTTATGCTGTTTTATTAAACTTCTGAACTACAGTTTTATTGGGTTCAGCCATGTTGACTGGTTATTCTTCTATTTGGATTGCTTGGCTTGTGTTTAATCAGTCTGCCTTTCATGTTTGTGATAGTGCCCACATTCAAAAATGATGTCACTTCACAACCCTTTACCTTTTCTTCCGCTTTCAAGTTTCTAGGTAACACTAGACTTAAACGATGCTTATCATATCCCTATGTTTACTAAAATTTTATGCGCCTGGATCACATAATCAGTTCTCTGCCTTAACCTTTGGACTATCCACTACAACAAGAGTGTTCGCAAAGTGCCCAGTTCCAGTTGCAGTTCAATGCAGTCTACAGGGTATCCACATTTTTCCATAGTTAGATGACTTGCTTATCTTTGCAGAGTCTTTTTCAAAGTGTCAGGAATCTCTCTCTTGGGTGAGAGATCACATACATAAGCTGGGATTCCAAGACAGCATTCAAAAGTCATAATTTTCATCACACAGGATCATGTGCCTGGGATGTCAACTAGACACTTCTGTTCAAATAATTTTTCTTCCATAGGGAAACTCTCTCTCTCTATTTCTAAGGTTTTTCACTCAAATCTCTTACTGGAAGGGAATACGTAAGGATTTTGGGTCTTAATGACTTCTATGACTCCTGTGGCAAAAATGATACAGTTGTGTCTGAAGTTGCTCTGGTCCCAGCATCAACACCCTTTCTATTTTCAAATCCCTGTGGTAGAGTTTTTCAGAAAAATCATTTGGTGGAGTCAACAGGTATCATTAACTTGAGGTCTCCCCTTCTCCCTCCTTGTTCTTGCTTGGGGAGCAGTTCCAGGAGGGATAAATGTATGGGGGATTCCAAAGATAGATGCAAGCACACAAATATCACAGATGCCTGTCCTTGTCAAGGCACTCAACTTGCTGACTCATCTTTGGTCTCCAGGACCTCTTCAAGTTGTCACAGACAATACCACAGTTGCGTGGAGTTGCCACAGACAATACCACAGTAGTGTGGTGTTGCCACAGACAATACCACAGTTGTGTGGTGTTGCCACAGACAATACCACAGTCACGTGGTGTTGCCACAGACAAAACCACAGTCACGTGGTGTTGCCACAAACAATACCACAGTCACGTGGGGGGAACACAGGTCATACTCCATTGCAGACTAGCCATTTTAGGTTGAGATACAGTTTTACAGCACAATCTCACGCTACAGGCATCTTACATTCCATCAGCGCAAAACTGATTGGCTAAGTTTTGCTTCCATGAATTAGACAATCATTGTCTAAAAAAAAACTTTACAAGCTGGATCTCTTAAGTCCATTCACTTTTGTTATTCTCTGTGTGGCAAATCCTTGCCTTCATGCCCTCTGTCTCATTCTACCAGGGTACTGGCATCCTCCAAGGCCTTCCACAAAGGGATTGATGCCAGGGCTGTATTGGAAGTTGCCATCTGCACATACCTTCACTAAGCAGTACAGGATTGATCCCTTTTCAAGGTCCACAGCTGCTTTCGCTGAGCAGGACCAAGGCAGACCCTCATGAATGGAAAAGATCTAAGGGTACTTACACAATTTCTCTTTTGCCACCTAGCCCCAAACCCCAAGTATTCTCCTCAGAATGTGACCCTTCTGGAATACTACTTTGTACAGAAACATCCTGTCTCAGGACAAACTGCAGATACAGGCAGAAAGGAGGAAATCAAAGGGAACATTTCAGATTTCTAGGGTAGGTGGCAACACTTATTTTGAAGGTGTCTTTGGTAGTCTTGCACATAGAAACTTTGTCGGTACTTGGAAAAAAACAGATGGAGCTGGGTACCTCCATTACTTGGAAACCAGAATCTTCCTGCTGCCATGCATATACAAAGAAATGCCATTTCTAATTCAAGTATTTTGGATTTCTAATACCATGACAGGAATGGACACCATTCTTAAGTCAAAGTATGATTAAAGTTCATGAAATTAGTATTGTTTCAATCTTTGATGTTAGCCAGAAATGCTTTTCGCAGTGTGCCCAGTAATAACTCCTGCAATTTGTATGGAGTTACATGTATTGGTAACATATCTAAGTACAATTTTTTATAAGACCCGTTGCTCCTACTAATATTGGAGCTGTCTGGTTAAACTTCCACATTGCCCTCATTTCTGCCTGCAAATCCTGATATTTTATGACTTTGTGTTTCTCTGCACGTAAGACACTGTAGTCAATGGGTGTAGCAATTTCAGTGATCACTATATCTGGTTTTCTCGCATCTACATTTTTTTGGAACTGTTGGTAACAGGTTATCCTATGTGATATAAATGTCATCTTCCATAATGCTTCGTGATGCATGCTTTCAGTATTTTCCAGCTACTTCCATATTATGTTTGCAAAATCCACAATACAACAGTCTTGTCACATTATTAAGCCTTTCAGTGTACAGTTCTTCTGCCATTAGCACATCACAACCAGCAACAAGATGTGCAACTGTTTCCAGTTCTGTTTTACATCTATATTTGCCTGTTTCTCCCACATGTTCAATGGACTTTGTAAACCAACGTGTATGTAGTCCATTATCTTGGGCTGCCAATATTAACCTTTCATCTTTTGTTTTAAATTCACCTCTCATTAACCATTCCTGCATTCGATCCTGATCAACATGAGGTTGTTCCAAGAGTTTTCTGTACTTGCAACTATATTTATGCATTTTTCACATTTCTTGCGTTCTCATCTGATCCTTCACCTTATATTCTTTCTTTTGTTTTTTTGGCACATTCAGTTTCTGCCTGATTTTTATCTACTTCTGGTTTCATTTCCATTCCCGCTTGACACCGATATGCTTCTACTAAATTAAGTAGGGAAGTCATCTTAGACTTGTTCTCCTCATGTTTTAAAACTTTCATTACATTTGGATCTTGTGAGGTCAGCAAATATATATGCAGTCCTACGACTGCAGATGTATACATGTAATTAATTTCAAGGAGGCCCATACCTCCTTCATAACGGGAAATGCACAATCTTGGTATATGCTGATTTTTATAAATCATTTCATAAGCATGAAGCATCCTTCTAGTGTTCAAGTCCAACCAATCCAACACCTTTTGGGGCCAGTGAATCACTCCAAAACTGTAAACTAGGACAGGAAGAGCAAACTGATTTATAGCTTGGACTTTGTTCTTAGATGTCAATGCTTTTTTCAGTATTAATTTAAGTCTACTAAAATATTTCTTACCAAGTTATATTCACATTTGTTCATGTTTTATTGTTGATCCTTCATCAGTTGCCAAATATTTATACACTCCCTCTTGCTCAAGTTCTTTTATATCACATTCTTGTCCCAAATGGATGTTTTCATGGTACTGCAGCTTTCCTGCTTTAAAGGTTGCTTTTGCACATTTATCAAGACCAAGTAGCATTCTTTTATCATCTGAAAAAGCTTTGACAACTTACAGTTGTGCCTTCAGTTCTTCATCTGATGAACTCTACAGTTTTAAATCATCCACAAAAAGAAGACAAGAAGTATTTATACTTTGTTGTTTTCTGGGGGCCAAACTGCAGCCATGACCTAATCTGTTAGCTTAATGATTTAAGAGCAAAAGAGCAGCAGTGACAAAGTCACCCTGGAATATCCCCCCTTTGAATTTTTATCCCTGGAATAATAATTTATCCTTTATCATGGCTTAACTGAAAAGTGGTTTGCCACTGTAATGCAATCTGGGTGGTGCAGTGGTTAGAGTTCTCTCCTCACAGCAAGAGGTTCTTGACTGAGGCACCTTCTGTGGAGTGTGCATGTCCATTCTGCATTTATGTGGGTTCCCTCTGGGTGCTCCAGTTTCCTCCCACATTCCAAAGATATGCATCTGAGGCATTTCTCACCAGGCCTCTGCTGAAAATGGGTTCTGCCCCAGTCGGACTTTCCCCGGTAAACAAATGTTAATTAACCAGTGTAGGGTGCATTTTATACATTTTTAGTCTATCCATGTCATACTTAGATTCTTCCCCTTCTTTAAAGTTTTCTGTTATGACTTTATATAACAAACAACCTTTGTTCCATTAGACTTTCTTTTGTTACTCTTTTTGTTTTACTGCCATGATTGAGTTTTCTTCTAAGTGACTATAGTCTGTCTCAGCATCAGCTCCAGTGTATAGTTTAAACATCGTCAGAAGGCAAGTTATTGGTCTACAGTTTTTAGGATAGCTTGCAGGTTTGCTCTTAAGTAAAAGTATTGTTTTTCCTGTTGTTAACCGGGTTGGTGTCTGTTCTTACTCATGGCTAAATCTTCATGTAAAGATGTTAATACTTTTAGCTAGAAGTTAACTTAAAGTACTGCATCTGGACCTGGGGTTTTCCAGTTAGGAGCTTTTCTTTACTTTGTTTCAATCTCTCTAGCCGTTACATTATCCCATTTCATATCCTGTACCTGTGAACTTCTTATTCTTTCTTTTACATCTTCTATCCATTTAGCATCTTTGCTATGTTCCACAGGATCTTCATAGATAATTCTCCAAAATGTATCTATTTCTTCTTTTTTTGGTGGTGCTTCAATTCCTTTTGCCTTGTTTCCCAGTTCTCTACAAAATTTTTTTTGGGTAATAGATAAATTGCTTATTTGTACTTTTCCTTTATATTTATCTGTATATCTTCTAAGTTTTTCTGTGTGCTGATATATTTAGTTTATCTGTAATAGTACATGATAGATCTTGATATGTTCTGACACTGTGTGTTGCTTTTATCATGTATCTCTACGTATTTTTGTTGATCTGTTCCCTCTTCTATATTCTTCTAACAGTGACACCCCCTGTCTTAATTGCTTTATAGTTTTCTCTATTCGATACTTCCATTATGGCATTTGATTTCTCCCCTTCCTTTCCCTTACTGACCTGTGTTTTTTTGTGGTAATTAATTTAGCTGCACAGTAATAGATCCTATTTACTTCTGTTATATTGCATGAATCTCTATGAACAGCCCTAATTACTGTGTTTACTTGTTTTATCAGACTTCTAACTTTTGGGGTTTTATTGGCTTTCTGTAGTCTGGTTCTTTCATTGATCTTAATATGCATGTCCATCTCTATCAAATCAAGCAACTCTTCTCTTAGATCATTTTCTTCTGAACTGAGTGCACATTCTTTGTTCTCCATTTCCTGGGGTCATTCTATAAAAAGTTCCACAGCACATTCCTGTGCCACATTCTCTTTAGTTTCATCCTGTGTCCTCTGTTCTTTCATATGAGAATTCACTGGCCCATCACTCCACAACATTGACTGTGTCAGAGTTGCCACAGTTTCCTGTTCCTTCCCTTGCTGTACAACTCCAACTGAACTCTTGTACTGGTTTCTTATGGAAAGCTCCAAAGTATCTTCATATGGCAATTGATCAGATGTTTCCCACTGCAATAGTTTCTCCTTAATTTGGGGATCCATTTTTCTAGGCTGCTGTGATGTTATCAAAGTTAGATTTTGTACACTAAATCCTTCACTTCACAGGTAATCCATAACCTCAGTTTCTAATTCTTTAACTTCTCCATTACTAATCCTCTATTTACTTTTCATTTTTTTGTATTGTAAAATTTTCCATATCTGGGTGCCTTTGCCAGTAGTTTTCTTCAAATATCTTCCGTGCTGTTCTTTTTTATTTGATTAGTTTTGCTTTATCCTTTGCATAAATATTGCACCATATTAAATTTCTTTCTCATGTCCATATTTCTTTTTCAGATTTCTCCTTACTTGGGGGTCTCTTCATTCCATCATGCTGTGATATAACCTGTTATACTTTCTACACTAAATCCTTCACTTCACAGGTATTCTATAACTTCAACGTTTTTAACTTCTACTCTACTAATCGTCTGCTCTGCATTCCCCCTCTTTGTGATCTTACTTTTTTGTTTTGTGAAATTTTTCATATCCGGATGCCTTTGCTTCTCATTTAATATCTTGGGGCTGCTTTTTTGTATTGATTAATTTGGCTTTCTCCTTTGCACCATATCAAATTTCTTTTTCCCATGTCCATATTTCTTTTTTATACCTTTCAAAAATCTCTAGATTTTGTTCTTTATATTTTCAGTTCTTTTTCCAAACGACACAAGTTTTCTTGTTCTATAGAATGTTTTTTTTTTATAAATCTGTTGTATTAATGAACACATATTTTTATTTGAAGCTTCTGACAGTTTTTCTTGTGCAAGTATGTTTCTTTCCTCTAATTTCCCTCAATCTTTTTTTATATATCTTCTGTCTGGAAATTCTGGGCTTCTTGCCTAATAGTAACAATACATAATTTCTTTCTTATCCTCAATAGTCCACACTTTTTTCTTTATGGTTCTTTTTTGGCCTATCAGTTTTTGGGGACTACTACCTCCTTCTACAAAAGGGGGCCAACATCCTCCTGGGCCTGGTCTAGTCCTATTGTAGAAATGTTTTCGTGTCTTGAGGATTCTACACTTTCATTTCTGGCACCAATGCGTCTACAAGAAGTGGGCACTTGGGTCTTGTGCACTCGGCTACCTTTTTTAGTCTATAGTGTCGGCTTGGTAAGAGTTTGTGAAAAACAGGCTCCACCAAGACTTGAGGATGAATTCAATTCCAGCAATACTAGTCTCCAAGAAAGAAATGCCATTGTGGATGCAGCAATGTATCTTGAATAATGTACTGTCTTTTTGTACCAGAGAACTTGCTATGGCCCTTAAAACACACTCCTTAAATGATCTTAAATGGAGGAACCACCAGGTCAAACAAAACTGGAAACAGGATGAGGAAGAAAACTTGTGAACATCAAGGAAATGAAAGCCTGCATTCTGGCACCAAATGCCTTTCGCCCTGCCATGCATGTGGAAGGGAAGAGTCCTGCAATACAGACAGACCACACTAAAGTGATGTGGTACATAAGTAAGCAGGGACTTGCTACAGTGCAAATTAGCTAGGCAAGCATCTGATATTAAAGTAGAGCAGGGAATACCCAATGGTTACATATCCCTTCAGGACAGAATAATAGCAGACAATCTGAGCAGAACCAATACAAATAAATGCTACACCGGGAAACCTTCTTAAATCTAATCAGCATGTAGGATATGCCAAAAATGGGCTTGTTTGCCTCTCACCTGAACAGGCAGCAGAGACAGTCTTGCCTGTGTTTAGCAACCTCAAGAGCCTGGATGATGAGTACCTTCTCCTTGGATTGGACAGGTGTGCTTCTGTACTGCTTTTCTCCTCCCATACCTGTAATCTCCAGAGATTTGACAGCAGTACATGAGTAAAGGGCAAAAATGATCCTCATTGTTGCTTTCTGGCCAAAGTAATACTGTTCCCTCTCCTATATAACTTTGAAAAATGAAATCATGAGATACTGCACCTCAGGACATGGGTTGCGAGGTCCCAAACTGGCCACACTGAGATGGACATTCTCGATGTTCTAACATTCATCCCAGGTAGATACACAGTTTCAAATGGCATGCTAAACATTAGGAAAGAGGCTAGGAAATCTAGTGCAAGCAAATGATACCTAGCAAAGCAGAAAAGGTTCTCTTTTTGGTACCTCAAGGGACCTTGACTTTGGAAAGGCTAATCTGGCATTTGTTCTGGACCAAGTGCCAAACATCTACAACTCAGGCTTAGTTTATTGTCTATAAAAGTTCATGTTTCTGCTACAACTTGTCTACCAATGGAATCCCTCTGTATTCCAGGTGTCTATGGGGAGTCATTTACGTTAACTACTTGACAGCAATGGCTCCAGCATGGCACCTTACTTTCTAGAAAAGTTGACATTTCCAACCTTTAAACCAGCAGCTTCTTACATGAAAGATGCTAGCTCCAGTTGCCTCTGCTCAGTGAGTTTCAGAATCACAAGAATTAATGTTCAATGGCCCTTTCTATTGCTTCACTAAGATGGAGTAGATTTATGAACCAGTCTTTCATTTGTGCCTAACGTGATTATTGAATTGACCTTAAAACAGACCATTCAACATAGTTTGTCTCTGCTCTTCTGATTTAAAAAATAGTTCAATCACCTCCCCAGCTTTTACCATTTTGGGAATATCCTGAAGAGTGAGGACTGAAGCAGTGAATGCTGTGGTGAACAGAGAATAGCTGTCTTAGGAGTGTAACCTACCTGCAGATGTTCGCATAGTTTCAGTGTGCAGTCCAAGCTCCTTTGTTTTTTTTTTTAAATCCTTTCCATGGAGATGGGGATGGCAAAAAAAACAAACTATCTCCCACAACCTGTCTCTATAATACTAGGCCCTCACTCTTTATTTTGTTAGTTTCGATTGGGATACCTTCAGCAGTGGTGGAGTCCTCACTCAGTTCACCATGTTCTGGGGTCAGGGGCTGCTTTCATAGTTATGTTAGGGCAAAACAAATCTAAAAGGTGGTACTGGCCAATACACCCTCTATACTCTTGTCCCTGTGTCAGAAAGTGGTCATAGGTCAGAGGCCTGGGAGACTAGCTGTGGGCTACCTGCATGGTAGGATATCCCAAACTGAGGACTGCAACAGGAAAAATACTTTATTTATGATAAGTTTCTAACACAACTCTACCCCCCTTAATGTGTGTGTCAAGGGCAGTTCCTTTAAAGGAAATAAAAAAACATCCTTTGAGTGATGCAACTGTGGTGTTCCTGGATTCTAGAAGGGAGCAGCCTCAGTTCCCTCCACGAACCCTATTGATAATGACAGGGAGTGTAGCATCCTTGACAGAATTGGAGTAAAGCTGTGAAGTTTTTCTACTCTCTCCTCCAGAGCCTTGAATTACTAGTCCCTCATGTTTTTCTATCAGCAATCCTTGAAGGAGAAAATGAGGGCCGAAGGAGAAAGGATCATACAATACCAGGATAAGAAGCAGGAGATGGTCAAGCTGTGTGGTCTCTCAGACTGCCAAACACATCGGAAATTATGGCTGTGATACAGTGGGATGCACTGTGTAGGGCAGCAACTACTGGGTCTATTTTCCAGAGACATGCCTGGTTGAGGACAATGCTCCTTCTGTAACATATAAAGAAAGCGCATCTCAATTCATTCTTGCATAGATCTCCTCTTTGGACCACCTGATCAGGGAGCTTAAGAAAGTGAATGAAAAGGGAAAGACTATGCAGTATTTTTTATACCCATGCTCTTAAGGTCATGTATACGGAGATGGAAACACTCTGGAAATACTGCATACTCTGCAAGTGACAGCCCTCCAACCCAGGTCAAAAGCGAAACTCTTACAAAAGAATTTGCCATAGGTGCATCTCCACTCACATCAGAGATCTAATGCAGATGACTTGTCCATCACTAGAACAGCATATATGAAGTCTGCCCTAACTTGAAAGAGAGAGAGACTTGGGCTTAAGCCTGGCAGCATGCTGCCTTAGATTGCTTATTTCAGTCTCCTGGTCAGCCTCACAAAAGCTGCCCCCAATAAAAAAGCACCTCTCCATCACTGCCAGACTACATCTCTCTATGAGCAGTGCCTACATTAACTACGGCACTCCTTAGGGTGTTAAGATGGGTCAAAGAGGCATCTCCTTTCTATTCCAGGACAATAAAACCACAGAACACTTGCTAGTGCTACACTTTTTGTAGGCACTGAATGCAGATCTTTTGACTGACCCACATCAAGTATAGGTGTGAGATGCACAAATTCCTTGAAAAAGTAATAAGTCCTACAGTGAATCAATTATTTGGAGGAAACAGAGGGGTTGGGGGGGATCTACCTTCTTAGCAACATGCGATTATGTCCAGCTGATTATTTCTTAACAGTATTTAGGGTCCTGTGTTGCTTAATGAAATGCACATTGCTATATAAATAATTTTTCCCTTAATCCACATTTTCACAAAATATACATCATTGTTGTATTTAATCTGTAATTGGAAGCACTGATGCTGTCGCTATAAAACATACATGCAAAAAAAAATCTTGTTTGGCACACAACTTTATTGGTTTTCAGCATTTGGTTAAGAAACCTTTTCTCAGTTATAAAAAATTCAGTTAACAGTATTTAAAATATAGAAAATGTATAACTGGTAATAAAAAGGAAAAAGTGCTTTACAAACTTGGGGAAACAAGACTGACTGTATTATATTAAAATGCAAGTGCTTGTATTATGTATTTTAAAAACAATTCAATTAAAAGAAAAAATGCAATACTATTCACTAAGATGGCATTTTATTCTATTATTTTGCATAATAAAGTTGTCAAATTTTCTTAACTAGCATTAATTTTGCAAAAAATATGCAGGTACACAGACAAAACATCTTGTGTCTGCATTTCTTCTGAGCCTTTTATTTCTTGCATATGCTCTAGGTCTAGTGTGAGCTGTCAATTCAGGAACAACGTCTGGTAAACTGTTCCAGTGCCTATCACCCTGTCTCCAAAACATTTTGTTTTTAAGTGTTGAGCTTTCAGGTACATTCTTTCTACTTTTCTTACTGTGTAGCACTAAACGTTTCACCTGTACCAGAGTGTAAACTCCCAAATGCTCCATCCTTTCCATCCATTGTAGTTGGCTACAGAGGAAGTAGTAGTTATCCTCCCCAGTGGCACAAAAACTTTGGGCTTTCCCCAGTCTACCCCCAAATAGAATTTTGCTGACTGAAACTGTCACCCAAGTAGACTTTTGAACATCATTTTTATTAAGATACTGAAGGCTGATGAGTGTGTAGAGCTATAAATGAGCACCCATACTTAAAAGGCTCAGAATGTTCAGTAAATGCTAGCAATTCAACAGAGTACAGTGCTTCTTTCCCTGTTGGAGGATTCATATTGTGGCTTCAGTAACACAGAGTCCACATATTAATAGGCTGAACTACAAACAGATTTAAATCTGATAAAACTAAGACAGCAAAAGTATTCCAAATAGCAATTTCCATTGCCTAAACAAAATTCAGTGTATAAAAGGCTGGAAATAAATAACCTTATTCACTGCATACATGCTTTCATTCCACAAAAGGAACTTCTTCAGACTTGGTCACTACATGAATTGTTATACTTCTGTACCCAAACACAGATTTCTGCCTGGTGCCTTTCCTGTAAAGGGATATTAGTTTGTCCTCTGTTGTATGTCCGGTACCACAGCACTTTGAGAGGAGGTAGTACATTCCTGCACAAGAAGTGGATGTACCACTGTTCACAACCAAGCTAATTACCTTTATGTGGCTGCATATACCTTGAACTGGACCCATGACTGCTCCCTGCACTACTGGTGGACAGAAGCAGCTCCTAAATGTTGCATATGTCCCCTCAAATTATCTATGGTATGAGCTCAGTTATTCCCATTAGGGGTAATATATAATTGACTACATGATGGGTAAGGCCAATCTCTAACCAAATGAGAAGTTGATTCAAGTTTTAAATTTCAAAAATAGGTTTCAAATGAGATGGGTTAATTCAAGCACAAAAAAGAAACTGGCTGGTCTTAAAATAGCCATCAAGGGCAGGTAGTCTAGTACTCACCTATGAACAGATAAAAGAAAGATTCTCGTATGTTCACTAACACACTAGAAAAAAGGAAAGAGTCTGCTTCTGGCTGAGAAGAAGCCTGCCCTATGGGGTGGGAGATAAGATGTGCAAAAATCCAGCATGCAATGACAGGAGTCTTAAAACTAGCAACTGACTGCCAAATGTTGGTGACTGTAGACCCATTAGGGTTATAAAAGGAAATGAACTAACAAACAAGCAAAGATTCAGTCATAAACAAGAGCATAATTCCCATACAGTTACCTACGTACATAAACTGCAATATCTTACGACCCAAAGCAAGATCTGCCAAACAGCAAGAAAGGATACTAGACTGCAGTGCCCCCGAACCATTTAGCCAGAAAGAATGCACAACTCCTCTCAAAATATATGACAAGGACTGATGCAGCATATGAGATCACCTGTCCTTCCATATCCTTCATATCATGAAGAAACCACAAAATCTGCTGCCAAACCAGAGCTGTCCAGGATTAACCACAGTCCCCCAAAGAATAACGTAGATAAAGTTGGTGGAAGTGAAGACCGAAGTGGTGGGCACAATATACCGCCTTCTAGATGGGACTGATCTTAGGACAGAAAAAAAAAGAGATATTCCTCATCTCTACCTCCTGACACCCCAAAGACAAGCATGTTCAGATGCAGGACAATAAAGCTTGTTAGCACCGACTTGCAATTTAAAGAGATGTCCTCCACAGGAAATCAGACCATTCAGTGATGAAACACAAGGACTGTTTGCAATGGATCAAACAATGACTTTGCCGAGAGTCCTGTCAGAGTATTTGACCTGAACAAAATAGTAAGCCCTGACTTGCTTGTACAACAACAAACACTGACTATCTGAAAATGTTAGAGATGATGCACCAATACAAATGCATTTGCCAGAAAAACTATTAGTCCAGAAATGAAAAGACTGAGTGAATATCAAAATCCACAAGAAGAGTCTACATTTCAGATGTGATAATACAGGAAACAAAAATAAAGATGTACCACAGTACTTTGTGATTCCCTTTTATGCCATGAGGTTTTAGAGTGGCATTGCATTTCAGCACATGAAGTGGATACATGGCTGTTCAGAGTTAAGCCCCCCAGTGTAGCATGCCTAAACCTATCCTTATCAGCAAAGCTGAAAATTACTACCCAAATGAACTGATAAACAGCTGAAAGCAGATAATTTCTCTGGTCTTTAGCAATTGAGATGTGTGTGTGTGTGTGTGTGTGTGTGTATATATATATATATATATATATATATATAGCAATATAGCTGAGCACTGCCAAAAGATTGAAATGAAGATAAAAATGACATGAACTTTTTTTTTTACCAACTATTAAGGGAAATGTTTTCCAAAAAGACATTTTTCTAAAGATAGCAAATAAACTGCTCCAATGAGCCTGGATAAAATCCTCAGATCCAAAGGGTAAACCTAAAATGGAAATCCCCTGGGAGTTAAAAATGATACCCGAACAAACAAAGGTGGGATCAAAATCTACACTCTTTCTAACATTTAACTGCAGGCCAGCCAGTATTAAAGTCCTCCTCAATCAAAGTACTTCACAATCCTCAGCAAACAGTCTGTGGCCATATGCTCAAAACTGAGTGACAGAGACCCCACAAATCTGGAAAGCTAAGTAACTGAATGGTTAACTTTAAGAAACACTGCATGGTTGACTAATGTGAAAGGAAAGCTGTCCAAATGGCAGACTGGTGGATCACATTCCTCACTGGAAATTAGAACCCCTATTAACTGTTGACAACAGGCATCAGAAAAGTGACCATATAGATGAAACGTATGTGTGGAGAATTTTGGTCTAAATCCATTTGCCTTCAGGATGAGTTGTTACTGCTCATGGTTGACATCATGAAATGTTTTCGAAATGTCACATGAAAAAAGCAGTGTGGTAGAAGTAGGAGAACTTTCCAAAGCAAGTTATTTCAAATATAACATCTCCTGAAGGGGGTGACCTGGGAAAGTGCAGATGTGCAAGAACCTACCATAACAGTAGATGTATTACTGATCACTGTTGCTATTCCAAACAGATTGGCTTTCACAGCTCATGTCTGGCCAGGGTACTAAAGCTTAAACCATCCTTGGAACATACATCCAATGTTATGACCTCAGTTTGCAACTGTAGGGGTATACAGACAGACGTATGAGCAAAAATCCTCAGACCGATCTCCAAACCAGTAGCCTGAAGATATATAACAGAGAGTGGTCAGCTGGAAGGGGAGAAGCAGGAGGTGAAAGGAGCCCCATTAGTTCTAGGGTGTGCCAGAGAGGGCAGGAAAGATGAGACAATAGATCTAGTATTGTTTCCTTTTACGTAGGGAAGGAATCTGCAACAGTGATCAGCAAAACATCTACAGTTATGATAAGCTTTTATATAACTTTACTGTGTCCTATATGAAGTCACTATTGCAGTATTCCAAACTAATGGGTGATTCATTGAGCTTACGGAGATATATGGAAGGATGGTTGAGAATGGTGAGAGCTATCCAAAGGTCCAGTGAAGGCAGCCTGAATTTTGAAAAGGTATCAATTCTGCCAAATTGACCTTAAAGAATTAATAAAATATATTGGGTCTTAAACTAATATAGTATGAATACTAGAAATATATCTATCTTTACTCCTTGTATTAATTATATTCTAAACATGTTTAAGAAAGTAATGGATAGTAATTGTTTGGTTAAAAATATATTATTCTTGATGTTTCCTATAGCTTATACTAATGGATGTTTGGATTCTTTTAATGCAAGTAAAACAATTGACCTTGAAGAAAATGATTTAAAATATTGGTTTCAAGTTTTAGATGGAAACAAATTATGTATAGCTGATCGGCTGTTGGCAAGATGCAATATAACAAAAGTAACTGGTTAAATATACACATTTTAGGGAATTTATTAATATACAAATTTCATTTAATATGAATACTAACCCCATACCAAACATTTTAGATTTTTTTCTTTAAAATTAATAACGATGTGATTAATAATAAATCATATCCATCAATAATTTATAGAATTTTAAGAAATTCATTTGTGGGTTTTGATGCATCTTTGTGGGACCATTCAACAAAAATTAATTATGAAACTTTTTCAGGACCTAATAAAAAATTAAATTTGAAATCTATAAGTAACTCCACCTCATCACTTTATTGGAGAATTTTTACTTGGAAGTTCTTGCAAAGAAGTTTTTTAACACCGCATAAAATAGCCCTGATTTTTAAGAAAGAAAATTTAAAATGTTGGAGATGTGATGAGAGTCTGGAAGCAAATTGGGTTCATATGATTATAAAGGGTCAAATGGTTATTACATTTTGGATAGAATTTAGAAAGTTTGCCAAAGCTTTATGGTCAGACAACTGTATTATTACAAACTCTTTGATTTTAATCAGTGTTCTAATTCCAGATTCTAGTCCTAAAACTCAAGTGACTCTCCTCTGGTGTATTCTGGCCATAGTCAGGAAAGTCATCACAGTGAATTGGAAAAATAAAAATAACCTCTTTTTCTGAGTTTATTTGTTTAGCAAAAAGTGTATGCAACAAGGAATTGCAAATTATTTATAACATAACTTCAAATACCACCCACAAATGTTTATCTTGGCAAAAACTTAGAGACCTATTAGAAAAGTTTTAGTGGTTTTGTTCAATGAAAATTTCTGTTGTAGATTTTGTATATAGTTAAATTTGCTGCTTATTGATTGTTTTGTATTGTAAATTTCATGATTTAAAAATGCAATACAAAAATGTAAAAAAGGCATCAGTTTGGTAGTGATTAGTGAAGGTATGTACAAATGACCAGGTGGCAGCTTCCAGGACTGGCCTGGCATCTACCCTTTTATAAAAGACCCCCATGGAGGCTACTGCTTGTGGTCAGCTGGGCAGGGATTTACCATGATGAGTAAGAAAAGGAAATGGAGTTGGAAATCCAACTTGCAATGGTTAGTTTAGATACTGGCTGACCCAAGATGGAGTCCATGAAGGAGGCAAACAGTTGGTGTGACTTAGGAGTAGAGTAAGTCTTACCCAAATAAAATCTCAGATGTCTGCACACATTAAGGGAATGTAGGAATCTTTTGCCCCTGTTTTGTGGGTTGTGAAAGAAAGTAGGCGGACTGATAGCCTGGTTGAGAGACATCTCATTCATCAGTTTAGGCATGAAAGAGGGGTTAACCCTCAGGGGAACCTATCCTTGTGAAAAATAAGAAAAGGTGGGACAGCCATGAGTGCCTTTAGTTCTGAGACTTTCATCTTAGAGTTGAGAACCAACAGGATATTTTTCCAGGTGCAGAATTTTAGAGCAGAAGTAGAAGCAGCAGCTGTCTCAAAGGGTGGCAGAGAGAGTTTTTCTAGCACAAAGTTCAGGTCCCAAGATGGGGGCACAGGTTTCTTCAGGAGTCTTAAACGTATTACCCCCTTTCAGAAATTGTTTGATCACAGGCCTGGGCGTAACAAGCAGACTGAGGAGCTGACAGGTGGGCTTTCATACAGGAATATGCTAGACCTGTTTTCATGAGCTCAAACAAGTAATACAAGAGGAACCTCTGATTTTGTGGGGTCCTGACTGTTTGCATGACACCATACAGAAAATCTCTTCTATTTGGCTATATAAGATTTCCAAGTTGGGGGTCTCCATGCTTTCCAAAGAACCCAAAGCACATCCTCAGAAAAGAAGCATTTGCAAGGGATCAGAATCCTATTATTTATAGACTTGGGCTCAAGGATGACAGGGTGGGATGAAGCAGTGATCCCTTCTGCTGTGTGATGAGGTCCACTTTGTGGTGTAATCTGTGGTGACTGACCCTGGCTAAATGATAAACCAGTGCTGCCTTGGCAAAAAGGGAGTCACCAGCAGGATTCATAGATCTATAGTAACACTTCTGGTATTACAAGGAATGGGGGAAGGCATAAAGGGACCTCCCTGTCCACCACTGAAAACAGAGTGTGTCTGTCCGTCATGCCAAGTGGAAAGGAGTCTTTGTGTTGTGCAAAAAAAACAAAAACGTGGAGCTGTTTGTAACTCTCCAAGGCAAACAAATCTATCTGTGGTGTTGCCAACTTATGGAAGACCTGTTTACTGACTATCCATTGGTGTGGGGTCTTTGATGGATCTACTTAGTGAATCTGTCAGAATGCTGTCCAGTGATGGAATATTAACTGCTTAAAGGGATGTTTCCCTGGGTACCCAGCTCCCAGGTAATCTGAGACAGCCTGCCTTCTTGGTATGATCTGGTTCCTCCTTGTTTGTTTATACACCACATGACAGAGGTGCTATCTGTGAATACTCTAACAGAGCCTGATTTCCAGAGGTGTGAGAAAACCTGAAGTGCTTGGAAGAGGACCATCATCTCTTTCAGACTGATGTGTTCTTTCCTGAGGCTGGATTCCCAAAGGCCTTGGGCCTTGTGGATGACTGTCCAAGGTCCCCAAGTCTCGTCTATGGTGTCTGTGTACATTTATTGACTTGACTTCTCTGGCTCTGAAAGGTAGTCCTGGACTGAGATTCACCTGAGACATCCCCGATAAGCTCTCCTTCTTGAGACATGAGGGAGATATTTGTGTCCAGGGGGTGATTCAGGTACCACTGAATTTTCCTCATATGCATCGTGGCAAAGGGGAGCATGGTTGCTGTCATGAATCCCAGTGCTCTTAGAATCTCCCTGGCTGAACAGGCTTTTATAGAGGTTAGACACTGGAAGTAAACTGTAAGGTTTTGCACCTTTTTTCCGAGTTAAGTAGGCCTGCATCCTTTTGGTGCCCAATCTGCAGCCCAAGAAAACTAGGTCCTGAGTGGGCTGGAGGGAGGATTTTTTTTTGTAGTTGACTGTGGAACCCCAACTGCAAGAGAAGGTTGAGACTGAATTGGAAGTGTTGCTGTAAAATCTAGGCAAGGAAGCCTGAATAAGCAGAATGTCAGACAGGGAACTATCTTAATTCCCTGAGGCCTGCAAATGGCTTTCACACACACACTAGGCACTTCGTGAATACATTAGGGGCTGTAAAAAGCCCAAAACGCAAAGTGGTAAACAAAGTCAGATAAGAAAGTAAAGAATCTCAGGAATTTTTTCTGCTGCCCCAGTACTTTCTCATGTTTGTACAGTAATTGACAAACTTTTTATCCACTACCCTGCAATAAGGGACCTGCCTGGCTTCTGAGGATCCCCTCATTCAACTTCAAGCCTTGCCAAATTGGATCTTTTTCTGCTGCCCCAGTACTTTCTCCTGTTTGTACAGTAATTGACAAAGTACGTTTCATCATTGCCCCATGTTGTAAGCAATTCTGTGTTTTGTCTTTTAAACTCTGCAAACTAATTTTAGCCACTGAGTCAGGAAAGCCAGCAGCCAGACTCCTCTCCTGGACCAGTATTACCTAATAGTTTCCCCTTGCCGCTTACCTTATCCTTCCCTACTTGCTAAATTCCTTTTCTTGGTTACCTGTTGTAATAATCTTTCTGCCCACTAGGTGAAAGTCTAATCTGGCCTAGAGCCCTTACTCTTTCCCCCACTTTTGCTAGTTTCAGCTCACTACATTCTTTTTCCTATTTTCTCTTCCCTTGCCCTGCTGCCTAGCTATTCCCCTAATACTCTCTCTCTGCTCCTAGTACGTACTCTTCTCATCCTCTACCCACAACAAACTATTATTCTTTTTATTCTTCCCTTTTCTTACATCATACCTGCTCCACTAGAAGCTACTTACCTGCTCCACCTTCTCTCTCTGGGTTGTTACTGCTCACTGATTGTCTCTGCCGAATCCTCCACTACTTGCTCTGACCTGCTCCATTCGCCCTACGGGCTCACTCCGCTCCCCTACCCTACCCCCAATTTCCACGCACCCCCAGTGCTGTTAAACTTATACCTGTCTAGCCACACCCACTTTTCTACTCACCCTATCACCTTAAACTACTTATCAACTCCTCCCCTAATCTCTCTCCTTAATCATCTCCACTCTATTGCAAGTGACAATAACCACTCCACTCTACCTTTATCTTCATTTCTACTCTCCCCAAAACCTCCACTGCCTATCCTACCACACTATATCTCTTATTTTACCCCACCCAACAATTTACATAACCTCTTAACCCTACTATCACAAATGGCCTACTTACATAAGCCTATCCTCAAAAAATGTCTTCTCATTTCTTCTTCATTAATATTCCTAACCTTAACTTATGCCCTAACCTTCTATGAACACTTCTCTCTGGTTTATAAAGTACCTCCCCACCAGCAAACTCTACCAATTACACATCTCAACTCCTTCTCCCACAGCAACATAACCTCTACTTCAGCTTATCTACTTCCAAGGTTTCATAGATATTCCCATGTTACTTACTTCCCCAACAAGACAAGCCTACCCAAGTACTAAAAAATTATAAAAACTTTATTAAAACATTCCACACATCTTCTATTAGATGGGGACATTCATCCTAATCCTGGCCCAGTTCCACAAACTGACAGTAATCTACAAAAACAATCAGCCAATGATGTTTCTACCTCTATAAGATTAGGTAACATTCTCAGAATAGCTCAACTTAATATCCGTAGCATTAACAACAAACTTAGTCAACTGCATGCTCTATTACAAGTACATGCATTTGATATTCTTTGCCTTATGGAAACTTGGTTGAAACCTTCTACTCATAACCTAGAAATAACCCCACCTGGATATAACATCCTAAGATGCGACCACACATCCAAAAAGGGTGGTGGTGTAGCCATCTTGTATAAATCTGAACTTCTCATTTCATCCTACAACGTGTTACTACCCTCAAATACCAATGCAGAAACCCTTACCGTCAAACTCCAAATTAATAAATCTAAATCTATCTATATAATCTGCTCCTACATTCCTCCAGGAAATAATATTAACACTCTTGAAAACATTCTTAGTAGCCTTTCCACCCTCCTACCTCAAGAAACTATTGTACTAGGTGACTTTAACATAGACTGGACCACATGTAGCTCCCCCAATCCTGACACCCACATAAATCTATATGGTTTCACTCAAATAATAAACACCCCCACAAGAATCCACAAACCTAGTAATAAGGAAACTACTCTTGACTGGATCCTTATAAACAGTCACCCTGAAACTTATACTCCAGGAACTCTCCCAGATGACATTAGTGACCATGTTCTAACCTACATAACAAAAGGAAAGGCATACAGCCTACCGTTCTAAAAAGCACTTCCAAACCAAGAGCTTTCAAAATGAGCTAAATGCCTGTAACTGGTCACCTCCAAAGCAACTTAAACTGGATGAAGCAGTTTCTTACTTTAATACTAAATTCCTACAAATCCTAAACTGCTATGCCCCCCTCCGCTCTTCCCGAGTTAGGACCAAAATAGCCCCATGGCGCACAAAACAAACCAGAGAAAAAATGTTCCTACGGAACAAAATATGGTCCAAATGGAGAGCCTCTAAGAGCTCTACAGACCACCTATACTTTAAACAGCTAAGAAATGCTACCAAAAAGGACATTATCTTAGACAAGAAAAACTATTATTCCCACCTTCAACAATCACACTCAAAAAACCCTCAAAAGTTTTGGTCAGGCATTAATAAACTTCTCAAACCAGAGCAGGCTAAAACTCCAACCTCATGCTCAATTCCCATAATAGTCCCATGCAAATAGCCGATGCCTTTAACAATTACTTCACTGTAGCTATTCAAATTCTAGCAAAAACACTATCACCCATTACCCCCTGTCCTTTACAATATACAAACAGTTCATTTCCCTCCTTCCATATACAACCTGTGCCAACATCCTTTATCTGCAAACTCCTTCAAAAACTCAAACCTTGCACCCCTTCTGCTGACCGCCTGCCAGCAGAATACCTTCAAATAGCTGCCAAAGCCATAGCATATCCCATATCCATCCTTATAAACAGAACAATCACAGAAGGTACCATATCCCTTCCATATGGAAAGTCTCCCATATAATCCCCTTACATAAAGGAGGTAAATCCACTGATATCTCTTAACTTCCGACCAATTGCATTACTCTCTCCACTAGCCAAAATAATGGAAAAATGTATTCACCATCAACTACTTCAACACCTGCTCCACAATAATTTACTTGTTAAATGCCAGCACGGCTTTAGGCCCTTTCATAGCACTACTACTGCCCTGCTAACTTTTACTGACTGTATAAACAGGAATCAAAACAACAACTCTCTCTCTTCCGCACTATTCATTGACCTATCAAAAGCCTTTGATATGGTCAACCATAACTTACTTATCAGTGTGCTAAAAGCCCAATCTCTTGACCCACAAGCAGTTCTTTGGTTTAAATCCTATCTAGAAAATAGACAACAAGCAGTGCTCTGGGACAATAATCTCTCCACACCCCTCCCTGTGAACATTGGAGTCCCTCAAGGCTCTATCCTAGGCCCTCTTCTTTTTTCCATTTTTATTAATGATCTCCATACTGTTTTTCCTCAAGCCACCTGTATACAATACGCTGATGACTACTTTAATCTGTACTGCTAAGTCAACAACCTCTCTCCACCAGACCCTTATTCAAACTGTATTCAACTCTGTTGAAAATTGGTTCACCCATCATTGCCTCCTCCTTAACCCCCAAAAAACAAAATTATTACTTTTTGCTCCCACCCAAAAATCACCACAGATCCACTTCACAATTACCTCTAATAATGGAACTAGTATTTCCCCTGATACTACTGCACATCTCCTGGGCATAACCATTGATCATAACCTCAGCTATGATGACCATATCAACAATACTATAAAAACTGTCAAAAAGTTAGGCTCCCTGTATAGAATCCAACCCTTCCTCACACCACTAGCTAGAACCACCATTGCCCAGACTCATCTCACTTCTACCCTATTCTATGCTTCTGCCATATATACCAATCTATCAAAGCAAAATCTTACTAAGCTTGAAACTAGCTATAATAATATAGTCAGATTTGCCACTGGCTCCCCTTATAGAACCTACCACTGTCTCAACCTTAAACAACTCGGATGGTCAGAACTACAAAACCAACTACTATTTAATCAACATGTGATCACACAAAAAATTCTTTATCACCCAAATAATACCCATATCCTCTCTAACCTGATCTCCCCATATAAAAATCTTATCTACGCTCAGCTAATAGGCTAATTTCCAACATTAAATCTAATAACAAAGCTGGGGACTCACTCTTTACCAATATTGTGGGCAGAATCTGGAACAAGCTTCCTAGAACACTCACTTTTCTCTCATCCACACCACTCTTCAAGAAACATCTCAAAGAACATCTAAAAATACATTGGCTTTGTCCCTGCTCTAAACCTGACTGAATCATACTTAGGTTCATAGTTCAAATTATTTTTCTTCTTGCTATACCCCTTCCTCCTGGGCTATGGTCCCTCTGCAGCATTAATCAATAGAAGCTAACCTTATACTAGTACTTGTGTTTTCCTGCCTTTTCTCTTTCTCCTTCTTTGACTTAATGAATGATAATTTTCAAATATTGTGTAACTTGTACTTGATTGTATCTTAAACCTACGAAAGACCTTGTACTTGATTGTTTCTTAAACCCATGCAAAGACTCTGTTCACAAAAAATTTTTTATTTTTTTTCCAACCATTTTTGCTCTCTAATTTTATATTAATATATTAATAGTATTTGAATCTAGTCATGTTTTAATTATTGTATTCCGTAATTTACTTATGCTTGGAGCTTTTCTCCCCGGGCCTCTACTGAAAATGGACATGTATCCAGCTAGACTAGCCCGGTCAACAAATATAAAATAAAATAAATAAAATAAATAAATAAAATAAATTTCCTGCAGGACTGATGAATGGGAACATGCAGGCCAGTATCTTTCAGATCCAGACAGACTAGGAATGCCTGTAAGAGAATAAAAGGCAGCAGGTATACAGTGCCAGCATTTTGCAAGTTAGCACTTTGTGGAATGTGTTGAACAAAGAGATCCAGTGCGGGCTCCATTTCCCTTCATTTCTTGGAATGAGAAAGAGTCTAGAGTAAGAACCTCTTAAAAGAAACTGAACAGGCACTGGTTCTATCATGCCTTGGGACGGTTATTCCTGAAGGATGGAAGGAAAAAGTTTTAGATGACTGTTTGGTGAAGGGGGGATTTTGCTCAAGGGAGACAGAATGTACCCATTTGTCTGTGGTAATCTTTTCCCAGCTTGAAATGGACTGAGGAAGCCTTTTTGACAGGGGCAGGGTAGGACCAAGGAGGACAGGGTTTGGAGGTAGCCACGGTGACATATCCAAAAAGGGAGGCCTCTTAGATCTGGGGTCCCCCTTCAGGTTTATCTGTAAATCTTTTCTTAGGGGGCTTCCTGTGCTGTGTTAAGGTCTATGTTCCTTTCTAACAAAGGAAGAAGGCTTTGCTGGGCAATACTTCAGGTATCTAGGAAAACAGATAAATATTTTTCTACAGCCTTTCACAGTCTTACTTTGTTCCTGTAAGGTTCTGAATAGCCTGTCTGTGGTATAAAAAGATGATTTTGGTCCAAGGCTTGGAAATTCTCTGGCAGGGGCTGATTCCACAACCATGCATATCTGCAAATGACTGTGCCAGTAGCAGCTACTCTGGAGGAGGCCCGAGCAGCATCATAACTACATCTGCCCACGTGAGTTGTCTGATTAACTATGGACAGAATTTGTTTCTTAGACTCTGTGCCCTGCAAATCCACCACTACCTTGTTCAGACTAAGATAGATAACTGGTACTTGGTCATCTGGGTCTGGCCTTTTGGGAGAAGGAGGAGGAGGCTGCAAGTCAGGAGCTGAAGAGATGTATTCAAAAGCATCCAAAACAGCCTACAGGACTGGAGGTACAGAGGAAGCATCAAGATTACCCATCTCATAGAGGTTATAGTATCTCCTTTAGTAATTAGAGATTTGCCTAGACTCCAACTAAAAATGTCTCATCATGTTTAAAATGGTCTCCCCAAAGGATGCCTCTTCCACATGTGAAATGGAATCTTCATTTGAAGGAACCTAACCAGGAGAGTGAATTTGAGTTGTGTAAGCTAATGAATGGTCAGACTCTTGAGTCCAAGATAATCTTCTGAGGAGGCAAGGGTCAGTAAAAGATGGTGGTTTAAGGGTCAAAGTGGGAAAAGTCCATCCATTCTTTCTCTCTTAAAGGTAGAGGTGAGGAGTAATGCTTAGTCTTTTGTCACTTTTTCTTTGAGGTGATGTCCACTTGAACCAAGAGCAGAGCCTCTGATCCCTGACATGCCTCAATTAGTTTGCCAGGAATCTATTCCCTAACTAAAACCTGTGGGATGCCTTCAATTCCATTTAAAAAGTTGATTCATGGTTCTCCCTTGTCAGTAACAGTCTTTTTCAGATATGCAATCTTCTGTTGCCATACTGGCCTCCAGAGGGGTCACAGTAAAGGGCATCTGTGGTAGAACTAGATGTATCATGAGTTCTGTAATCTGTGTGGTACATGAGAGTCACACTTGGCAGATTGAGCATCAGGCCTAGGCCTCTTGAGCTTTTTCTTATGTGGTGGAGGTACGTCTTTTGTGACAGAATCTGCCATCTTGGAGTAAACCAGATGCTTCAGTCATTTGGTCGAGAAGAAAATGTTGAGTGAAGACAGACTGGATCACAAAGTCTTGGGCACAAAATACTGGCAAATGGAACAAGCCTTACAGCAGTGTTCAGTTCCTAGCAAGAGAGACAACTGGTATGGAAATCTTTGTATGGGATTTGTATCACTCACAATTACCCCTCCTCAGTGTCATTTAACAGAAACACAGCAAAGCAGTTTATATAAGAAGGAAGGTTCCTCAACAGGGCACTTATATGTTTTTTGAGAAGCTAATGGAACCAACAACCATCAGACTGACTGGTGCAAGACCTGAATTTGGGCTGGCGGCAAGATATTCAGAGGATTTATGTTCATACATCCATCTTTACATCCCTACTTGTGAGCTAAGGTCAAACATCAGATGAATGCTCCAGGGAAGGTTTAAGCTTTGGTACCCCAGCCAAACATCAGGAGTGAAAACCCATCTGTCTGGAATACTTCCACACTGATTTTAGTCAGGAC
This sequence comes from Protopterus annectens, assembly GCF_019279795.1. NCBI lineage: Eukaryota > Metazoa > Chordata > Ceratodontiformes > Protopteridae > Protopterus > Protopterus annectens. Next base: position 124,360,522 of record NC_056747.1, on the reverse strand, counting down.
ATCATAAAATCTTGGCACTTTAATATTGCTCAGAATCAGGGGAAGTTGCAGTTGTCAAATTTTTCAAAATATCTTGGGGTCGGTATGACAGAGGGAAACAGGAATCCCAGCTGGTAAGTCATGTTTATCCCATTTCTGATAAATAAACTTAATTGCAGTAAGAAGCAAATCCAACCAAGCAAAGCTAAAAGATAACTATTCATTGAAACGAGACAACAAAATAGACTTGTGAAATGGACTTGCCCTTATAAAAGGAGTAAGAAATGCCAACAGTTGCTGGAACAGAAGGAGCATTCACCAGTGTAAGCACTCTGACCAGTATGGACACAGATACGGGCTTATCCAAAGACTCCCTATGTGAAGACAAAGTGGGCAGTGACCAGATGGAAGCATACAAAGGTACACCTCCTTATAAGGTATTCAGATAGAGTCTCTTTGGAAAAGTCTATGTTCATATGAAGAAGACAGAGGACAATGACCAGGAGGAAGCATAAAAGTTTACTCCCATATAAAGTACAATGATAAGATGATCTGAAGAATTTCTATACAACAGTGAACCACAGTCCAATCATGGGAGAACAGACCCCCCACAAAGCTTTTGTTTTTAAGGAATCTGCAAACCCAAATAAGGCTGGATCCTCTCCTTCCTCCCCCACAAGACATGTTGGTTTTGGACAACTTTAGGAACTCTAAGATTATGGGTGTGTAACTTGGAGGTGGTCATAGCAAAACGAAAACAAAAAGGAAGCAGGCATTTGAGGCTGAAGCCAGAGTTGAACCGGGGGTAATGAAGCATGAAATTATACTTGAACTGCAAACACCACTCAACAGTGGAAGACCACACAACATTAATCTTGAGCAAGCCTTCACCATGGGAAAGGGAAATAAAACAAAGTCCCAATCTTCTGTCCACAAGGCACTATGATTAGTAAAGACAAGTGGGACTGTACCAGAATCCAAAAGTGGGGCAAGTAAAAGAAATGATCCTAGTATGTACTACGCATCTATAAGTAGGTGCACCAGCCATGCAAAGACTGGACAGAGGCAACAGGTTCCCACCTGAGCAGACATTACTTACCCTCGAGCCATCAAGGCGGCAATTAAAATCATCAAAGAGCAGAATGGGTATTCTAAGAGGCATGCAGGGACAGAGTGAGAAAGAAATTACAGCACGCCTAGGCAATGGGCACATACACCATGCCACAAAACTCATAGCGTGGCTAAATCAAGCCTTTGCCAAGAGATCATGTATCATGTCCCTACAATGCATGAAGAGGATGCACATCTTAGGGGCAGCACCAAATGACCACACCACTACTCCTGTATACAACTATTTCCACTGTATTTTGAGGCTGGATAAGTCTCACTATATCCAACAACCAAATGGTGTCAAAAGGCTGACAGATGTAACACCCAATTGCATTGTGGGACACTGAGAATGGTGATGGCTGTCATCAGGGCCAAGAGACAAATGAGCGTACAGGGTTAGAGCAAAGTCATCCAGGTCTATAAAGATTACTTCAGGCTTGGATTTGGGGAGAGAAAGACTTTTCTGAAGCATATGAAATTCATGGAGTGATTCAACTCTGGCAAGAGTTATGCCACTTGGTGGTTAACTACAATTACAGCAGATGTCCACAGGAGGTGATCAAGAAACAATGATTAGTGACCACTAGTCATCCAAACAAGGCAATACCCAGAGGTTATTTCACTGTAAGGTTTCCACTGCTTGTGCTAAATATATGGAAAAATGCAAGCAGACCCAAGTAGTCTGAATGGGTGAATTGCATTCTGGAAATGGTGATTCCATGAAAAAAAACAAAACAAAAAAAAAACAGAAACCTGCTCTGTGTTGCCCAAAGAGGCCGATGTTCCAGCACATACCCATCACGTCTACACAGAGGAAATCAAAAATGCCTCTAGAAGTGAGACTGTCCAAAGTTGGGCATCCTGAATTTCATTTACTTTACACAAAGAATGCTCTAAATCCGACCACAAATAGATACATCAGCCCTGGTTTGTTCTGAGGTCATCCATCTGGCAGCCATCTTCTGAGATGTTGTAAAGTCAAGTCTTCTGGGCTTGTGCTAAGCAGCAGTAGCAGCAAACAAACAAAAAAAAAGGCAAGACTCCATGACAGGGATTTTCCAGGGAAAAAACAGAACTGGAGTATTTCCTGTAAATATGGTCACTCGTTTAGGGGCTAATGTAGTTTCAGGTAGCATATCCAAGACCTGAAGTTAGAAATAGTCCATTACATGCCACCGGAATTAACCAAGTGAAGAAAGAATTCACATATTGTCGGGTGGGGGTGGTACTCTGGACAGACATCCTGTGGGACTCTCCAAATAAAGAATACTTAGCCTGATCAACCAATTAAATAATCAGACTATCAGGGTGACCCCTAGAGCCTTTTTACAGGTAAGAAGCATGATGAAATTACCAGTATGTTAGCTTAACATTCATAGAAAGGATAAAGACTACTGAAAAATGTGAAACTAAACTGACTGAATTTCTGTTTGCTGAATTTCACCTGTATTTTAAATTGGGGAAGAAAATCATTCAGTCTTAACTATAGTTACGTTTCCTTCTAATCTCTTGTTGGAAAGCTACAGAACAGCATTAGTGTAGCAATTTACCAATTACTCACCAAAGCTGGGTAGCTGCAAAATGAATGTGCTGCTCTAGGATGTATTAAAAAAGCATGCTGAGTATAGCAATTTGATCATCTAAACTAACTATCCTTTTATGGTTTTGGCTGACATTACTCATTTCCTCCCAACTGCATTGATGTCACTCCAATTCTTCTTCTTCTTCTCCTTTCGGCTTATCCCTGTTAGGGGTCACCACAGTGGATCATCTGTCCACTCATAATTGGCAGTGGAGTTTTTTACAGTGTCGGGTTGCCAGCTCGGCGCCCAACCTTCCACAGAAGGCACAAATATGCATACACTCACACCTAGGGCCAATTTAGAGTATCCAATCCACCTACTGCATGTCTTTCAGATGTGGGAGGAAACCGGATTACCCAGAGGAAACCCACACGACCACAGAGAGGACATGCAGACTCTGCACAGAAGGCACCCCAGCTGAGAATAGAATCGGAGAACCTCTTGCTGTGAGGTAGCAACGCTAACCGCTGCACCACCGTGGCCGCCCCATTGATGTCCCTCCAATTAATATGCCCTAAATAAATAAAGTTAAACTACTGTTCTCAAATCTTAGTAGCACAATCCTTAACCCCTGCTTCTCTTACTTTTCCCTTCTTAAAAGCAAAGCTATACATAAAAATGGGAACATTCTCTGCTTTGTAGCAGTCTGCTTCAATCATCTTTGCATATTCATTAACATACTTTACATTCTTCAAAACATTAAGTGTAAAACTAATGGCATTCATCATTTATCTGCCACTATTTATTGTCACGTTTCTTACCAGCCTTCAGTATAAACGGGCTCTACACAGACATTCCCAGACACATATCCTTTCAATGAGACATTAAACTGAGATCCCATATGCAAGTGAAAAACAACTGCAAACAAATAACTGACTACCTACTACCACTGAAAGGGCAGGTGTAAGTACCTAGACCAGTGTTGAGGTGAGCAGGACAAGCCTATTTCTGAGACGTTCTGGATCTGCTCACCTTCATCCATTATCATGACGAGGAGCAGTAGCCCCAAAAAGGTGTCAGAAAAGGTCTACCCCAAGGGGAATGACTATTCCTGCAGCTCTGTTAAAGTCAGCAGTTATAGGTCAACTGAATAAATATTAAACATGTTTGCTATAACAATCTGTTAAATAAGTAGATGAACTTATTCCTGCAATCAGGGAGTTGCTTCACAGGTCCTGTATTTTTATGAAGCAGAAAAAGCACCAAATGGGTTACTTTTTCAAGTCGTGGATATTCATAAACCAGTTGTGAGCCCTTGAATCTGTCTGCAGGATTAACTGGAGAAAGGTGAGGACTGTGTTTCACAGACTGTTTTCTGGAGGTATCTGATGACAGAAGTTACTCGAGGTAACTATAACAAAATTACAGCCATTTTAGAGGCAGAAAAGATTGTGACAGATGATCGTAGTTTAATTTTAAGATGTATGCATATGCAGAACAGACTTCCAAACCCTTGCACTGGGGCTAGAACATTAGGTGCTGTGGTCATGCCCTTTGTCAGCTATTGTTCTTTTTACCTGTAATGACACTCGAGTCTGTACCAACTCTAGCTGCACTCATCTTGCTCAGGTCTAAATACCAAAGGGAACAGCAAAGCAAGATTACTTAACGGGTATTAAAACACAAGAGGAGTCTTCCTTTAAAAGAAAAAAAGCAACATGCCATTAGTGGACAGAAGAAACTTAAATGTTCAACAAGTTTTCCTGTGGAATAATGCATTCTATTCCCTTCCTCAAAGAAAAACTTTATTCTGGGTAGGAAAACTGTAGTAACACAAGGGGGGAAATGGTACAGATCTAGCACAATTCTAACTATCTGCTTAATAAAATGAAGACTCTTGCTTATTCAGGATCAATACCTGTGGCTGATTAACTGAATCTGTTCCAATTACATCTGTCTCAGGACTGAAGATCATATTTTTAGTTTTGTTTCCCATGTTTGAAATGGAGCAAATTAATTAAGTTCTGCACCCCCCCCCCCAAAAAAAAAATAAAAAAACCCTCAAAACAACAAAATCTTTTTATACCACAGTGTCCTAATGTATACAAAATCTTTTTATACCACAGTGTCCTAATGTATAAAGACTTTGTGGACTACACAAGGCTATTCTTGTATGTAACATCATTGTACAATATTGTGAAGTCATCCTCAGAATTATATTCTAAAAGGCCATGAATTCCTTTTGGATACAGCTAAAATGTTTGGTGAGCAGGCTCGTTTTCCTGCATAATTGGCAGTCCAGTATTCACCTTATGGAATATGTTAGCTTTACTGGTGAAGTACATGTCTTGTTTCAGTACATCCAAGGTATCTTGCTGGTCTTTGGTACTGGCCTTTGATGTCAATAGAGTTTACTGCTGATGGACAAGTAAACCTGTAACAGAAGGGATAGGGGCTGCAAAATGTGTGAACAAGTACAGTCATGTATATCAGAAATAAAAACAGATGATAGTTCTCTTCACAAGGACTGCCAAGTAACAATTTATATGTAGTCAAGGAAGAAGTAAGGTGGCAAAAAATCTTGTCCAAGGAGCAGATAAGTCCTTCTTTTTAATTTTTTTTCAAATATCATTATACTAATTGAAGTACATCTGTAAAAATAAGATTAAAGTGCACAGAGACTTACAATTATGAACTGCAGTTGCTTTGTTCTTCTGTTAAGTATAATTTTTGGTTCCCTTCAAGTGCTACTTTTTGAAGACTAGTGCAAAACTGTCAGCAGTAAAGAACCAACAGACCTGTGCCTGCATGTGGTAAGGCTAGTACCATACAGTTTGGGTCATAAACAGGGCAGATGTCCATTTCCAAGTGCATGATTTAAGTGCATTTATTTTCAGCTTTTCACCAGACTCCATCACATTGCTCATACCCATGCTTTGAGTGCCTATACAGGCAGTAGTGCTGTATCATAAATATGATGTCAAACATAATCGAGAATAAACCCAGACCAAACTTAGTTGGGTCACCAAAGATCAGTGTCCATGCATCTGCCAGAAAGAAAGAAAATAAAATCAGTTAGGTGTGCAAGTCAGTCACCCCAGTTAAATTTACAATGCTGCCTGTATTCGTATGCACACCCCACTGGATAAAACTGAGAGACTACGGGAGGAGGCAGGTTATGCAAGATATAGTATGTTACATCTAACATTCATACCAGGACACTTCCTACTTAAAATGCATTTTAACTTTATATATTGTGACAAAACATGCATCCAATACTAAAATAAATAAAAGAAAATGTTTCAGATGCTATGTATTACATTCAGTGTAATTTCCTAACAATCTGTTGCGGTTTCCTTTTACTGTGTCTATTTACAGAAGAGTAACAATGTTCCCCATACATGTTTCCAATTTTACAATTTAAGTACAAAATACTTACTCCATATGTCTTCTCTATTATCATTATCCATGGAGACTTACTTGCCATGTCGCATGTCTAATTACATGTAGAATTTAATGACAGTAGCCAGAACTGTACTCACATCAGTGGACGAGGACTATAATCAGTACTTCTGATCTGTCCTCTCGCGGTAACCACGGTAGAACTAGTGCTAGCGACAGGCAGACACACAGATGTCCATCACTGCTTACAAGGGGATCTGATCTAGTTAGAGTTTCTGCATGCTATGGTAAATTAAGTGCTTATTAAAACCTCTGAACTTCTACACATATGAAAGCTGACACCTCACATTACATCGAATAGCTAGAGAGTACTGCCCATGCTCAGTAGCACACATACTTGAAAAAAAATAAAGGCATTGTATCTCCTGAAAGCATAATGTAGGAGAAAAATCAATGTAATGCTTTATTTTTAGAATGTTTTTAATGATCACCAACCCCACCACAAAGACATTAGCAATCATTCAGACAGAAAAAGGTATGCCAATTTGAGAAATGATCTGCTGACGTTCACAACTTTGCAGGATCTGCTACACAAATGTAGTGCACTCATATATTTGTGCACCAAGAATGGGAATTATTATCAAATGTCTGTGCTAACAAGATGCAAAACATCACAACTATATCCAAATGTAAAAAATACTGTAAGCACTTTACAAAACAGTATTAATTAACAAAAGAAAAAAAACTAATGTCGATTCTGCCCCCGGTCTCCGTATGTGCTCCCTCAGATGTTGCAGAAACTCAGTGACAAGGGGGAAAATGTTAAGACAGGAAGCTCAACTTTCTCCCTTCTCTCTAAGCTCAGAAAGACGGCACCTGCAATAAAGCAAGTACACTCATTTATAAGATGGTAAACAGAAGTGGTCCCTTCAGAATTCCAATGGAGCAGACGGAATTCCCATGGAAGTGTGCATCTTTAAAGTCATCCAGCCCCACTGCAGTAAAGTACGTGAACTGTTTGCTTGCATTTTCAGGAGTGGCTTAGTGGTAAAGCTCCACAGCACACAACACAAAACAATAGATCCAGGATAAAAATTGAGTGACAACAAACATGGCTAAGTAAAATAAACCAAACAGCTTTTATTATAATTAGTAAGAGCTGTTGCATTGCTCTCAGTGCTAGTAAGCGCTTTCGTGTTGTCCTCAACCCAGCTGTGCAGTCTATTCTTTGTGTACTGGTGTGACAACTTCATCTCAGCTGTGCAGTTGTTTTTTACTCTTTTGGACAAAACAATAAATGTTACAATAAGGTAATGCAGTACAAAAATACAAGAATGTTAGTCCATGTACAAAGGCAGGCTTTCAGGCATGTAAAAAGAGTCAAAGAGCAATGCAAATAAACACGGAGCCATTTGTGCTGTACAAATATGGTCATTAATCAGGCAACAGTAAGATACTTACCATGCCTATACAGCAATAAGACATACTGAAGGAGTGCATCCTTCAGTCACACACAAAGGAGTTTAGAACTGCTGGGAGTCAGTTCAGAGACTTAAAACTATCCAGCAAGGAGAGACGGCAGTTAGTGAGGCAGAAAGAGAACTAAGAATAAGATGAAAAAAGATGGTGGTACTGAAAAGTGATCTCATGCAGTGTAAGTGTTGGGAAAGCAAGTGGTAATGTATAAACAATGGCTGGCAAGCCAATCGCAGCAAGCCGTCATTTGTCTGAGGCAGGTCAGCTCGGACTCAGGTTTCAGTGGGGGGAGGTGGAGAACAGGTAGGGTCAGGATAGGTAGGAGGGCTGAGGTGGGCTGGGCTGTCCAGGGGAAGGGTTAAAAAGGCTGGGAACAAAGCAAATCAGTATTTCAACCTTACCTTGGCAGCTTGTCTAATCAGCTTATCTGTGGATTACTGGTTTGTATTTGAACTACGTGGGTGATCTAAGAACAAGGTCGGGGCCTTTTGTTTGTTTTTTGATTTAATCACAGGCTTTAGTGGCATTTAGCTGTATAATCTGTACTATGTTTAGTTAGTAGTGTAGGGAGCTTAGGGTATTATGCTTAAAGGCATAGGTTCATAGGTAGGTACTAGGCTATCGGCCCTGGGGCCTATACAAGCCCAGCCAAAAATGTACCCTGGCTTTTGCCACCCAAGAAAATTATTTTCCTGTGCCACTGTCGAGCAGAGCCACAGAGGTGATCCCCGGGGTGAATTTCCTATTTCCCATCCAATCATCAAAATTTTTCTTGAAGAGTGCTAATGAGGAGCTTTGTTTGATATAGATAGGTAGTTTATTCCAGAGTATGGGTAGTCTCTGGGACAGGAATCTATCCCTCTGGCATGTTCTGTTTATTGTGGTGACAAGGTTTAGGTCCGTGTAGCTCGGGGGGAATGGGATTTCTTTAAGTGGAGCATGTCCAACAGCTCTAGGTTTGACATAGCTTTGTATGTTAGGCAGAGATCACCTCTGAGTAGGCGATATGCGACGGAGTAAAGCTGGAGATTTTTGAGACGGTCAGCGTAGGGCATCTGTTTGAGGCCAGTAATCCTCTTTGTGAGGTATTTCTGCGTCCTTTTCAGTTGTTGGAGATGTCTTTTGAGGTACATACCAAAAGGGGATTGTACTCTATAATGGGTCTAATGAGTGATGAGTAGAGGGGAACAATGACCTCTTTTTCTGGATGAGAAACCTTTTGTGATGAGGTGTAACATGTAGAAGGATTTCCTGACTACTGTGGCGATGTGATTATCAAAGGAGAGACTACTGTCCACCTGTGTCCCAAGGTCTCTTATCACACTTTCGATGTTAAGTATACTACCGCCTATGTTGTAGTTCATGGGTACAGAGTTTTTACCAAAGGGGATGACAATGCACTTTTTGGCATTGAGCTTGAGGCCATTGTTTTGACACCAGGCATCTGTCTCAGTGAGGCCCTTTTGTAGGATGTCCACATCGTTAGGAGTTTTGATTATGACTCCTAGTTTGCAGTCATCTGCGAACTTCGTTAGCCAAAGACCTTCTGTGTTAGCCTGTACTGTACTGCATGCAAACAGTTTTTCAGCAGATAATTAGGGGTAATGTTGAATTGATTTGGTGTGTTATAATTGGATTTTGTTTTGCAGGCCTGTATTTCGATGCTACAAGCAAGGATAGGAACTAAAGTTGTACTTGTAAGGTTTCAAGTAAAAATTAGAACACCAGAAGGGTTTTATAAGTATTTAACCAAGGATTTGCACTGACTGAATCAAAGCATAGTTAAAAAAGAGAAATAACTAGGGCACATGCCCCTTGGAAGGCCTGGGGTTATACATGAGACACGGTGAGTGTTGTACAAGTTATATAAAAACAAATTATACACAGTGGGGTGATATGGTTGAGGTTTAGTTGCAAGCAGCTGAGGCCTGCAGTTAGCCACAGGGCAGGGCCTAGGAACTGAGGCATGCAATTAGCTACATGGCAGGGCCTGGGAACTGAAGCCTGCAGTTAGCCACATGGCAAAGACTGGAAACTGAGGCCTGCAGGTAGCCACATGACAAGGACTGGTAACTGAGGCCTGCTGGCAGCCACTTGGGGCCTGGCCTGTGAGCTGAGGCCTATAGGTAGCCACATGGCAGGGTCTGGGAGATGAGGCTGGAAAGTAGTCACAAGGCAGAGCTTTTGGACAGGATCAGAAATAGTTGAGGGCACTAAAGGGCTGTTTGCCTTAAACTATTTTATTTACATGGGACAATAATTTTGTATCCAAGAAAAGGCTAGTTATGTTATTGTTGATGTTTACAGACATTTTGGTTTAAGAGCATGTAGGCAGTTTGTTTAAGTTACTGTTTGATGTAATGGCTTTAGTTTGTGTAATCTTGTAATTCAAATCAGTTATATTTTTGAAATGCCTGGAGATTAGGTTACAAACAGGCTAGAGGGCAAAATATGTACTTGAATGTATCAGACTAAATTTAAATGACAGAATAGGTTTAATTTAATACTTCAAGTAGGGTCTACTATGGGATTAAGGCTCACTTAAGGCATGAAATAAAGGCACACATGCCTTAAGTGTGGCCTGGGGTTTAGGGAAGAGAAGCAAAAGGCTTTAGCAAAAGCTGAAATAGTTTTTCTTAGCAATCTAGCAAACAATAGTTGTGACCTGCAATTAATTAGATGTCTGGGGTCAGTGAAGAATCACATGGCAAGGCTAGTGAGTTGGGGCCTGCTTAATACGACATGGAGCTCCACGTGGTCCTGCAGAGGGGTCCTGGCAACAGAGAACTGAAAGAAGTGACCACTTTCCTGATTTAAGTATTTTTTGGCTTTTTTTATCTGCATTGTCCTCTCTGGCTTTCATTTAATAAGATATAACTGTTTTTGTGTCTATCTGCTGAATTCTAAAGTATCTGCACTTAAAAGTAGCATTTTGGTCGACTCTGGTCGAATAATACTGTTTTTTTGCTAATTTAATTGCTGAGGCTGCTCACTAAAGTGTGCTAGCCTGTGTAAATCGATTTTACTGTTTGCCTAACTGCATTTCTGTGTTCTTTTCTAAAAAAAAACAAAAAACAAAAAAAAATACTCCTTGTTTTCCCGCCTTTGCTCGACTAGTTAAGACCAGTATACAGGCTTTGCTGTATTCTGGGCTGTGTGTAGTTCCTGTGTTGGCCATTGCCTTACTTGGATAGAAGGAAGTTTCTGAGCTCACCAGTGGGAGTGGGGAGCCTTGAACAGCCTATCTGTCCCTGGGGGAAGTGACCTCAGCACTTGAGCTGTAATTCATTGGTTGCCTTGGACCATTTCTAGCTCTTTTCAAGTTCCCTGTATAAAAATCCGCCTCAGGGCGTTGTTTTTGGCTATATACCCAAGCAGAGCTCCACGTGGTCCTGCAGAGGGGTCCTGGCAACAGAGAACTGAAAAAGCGACCACTTTCCTGATTTAAGTATTTTTGGCTTTTTTTATCTGCATTGTCCTTTCTGGCTTTCATTTAATAAGATATAACTGTTTTTGTGTCTATCTGCTGAATTCTAAAGTATCTGCACTTAAAAGTAGCATTTTGGTCGACTCTGGTGAATACTCTTTGTTCAGGGACCGCAAAGCCAATGCTTATGTTTGATAACCCTGTGGATGCATTTGTTGTGTATTTTATCTACAAATACATTACTAAACCTTGGGTGGAGTAAAGAGTAGCTAGCTTGGCTGACTTGGGCTGGCAGAACATTGTAACCATTCCACTTCTTAGTGGTGTTACTTGCTTTAAGGAAGTAGAACAAGAAGAAGGGTAGAAAGGTGTGGGAGGTAATGGGCCAAAGTGCACAGAGTGGGGGAGGTAACAAGGTGTACAGAGGGGGAGGTAATGGGGCAGTACAGATAATGGGCCAGTGCACAGAATTCTTCCAGGGAAAGGGCTGAAATATTTCATATGAGGTCAAAGCTTTAATTTGTTGGCATATAATATTTAGTTGGCTTTTTAGTTATCACTGCAAAGTAGCTTAGTGAAACAATAAAAGTACAGTTTTGCACCACCATAAAATGTAGGTGTTCAAGATCCACATTGCTGCAGTCCTTACATATGGTAGCGTCCGGGCTGTCCCTCGGCTCCGTCAATACCAAATTATAAGGCTTGACGCCGGTCAAGGCGCTTTAACACTGACCATCAGGACGCCAGGTACAAAAGTGCTTATGACCCACGCCATTTCCTCAGTCTTTTCTGCCTCCCAGATGTCAGTTGCCCCACAAGAAAGTACAAAGCCAAAACCAGTAAAACTAACCAACCACCCGTAATTCAACCATATGCATAATATGTACAACACAAACTACACCACCAATCTTCAACAACAGAGGGGAAGGAGGGAGATTGACTGCAGTAATGTGGATCTTCAACATCTACATTTTCACGGTAGGTACAAAACGTACTATGTTCTCTTATCTCACATTGCTGCAGTCCCATAAGGGTAGAATCCCAAAAGGCAGAGGTAAGGGAGGATGGCAAAACTATAAAGCATTAGGCTCGCCAAAATGCCCTGTAAAATAGCAGTGGCAAATCCAGCTCCTAGATTTAGAGTGCAGTGGAAGGTGGTAATGCTTGTGAGAAAGTATGCACTGAACTCCAAGTAGTTGCTTCCAAAATATCTTTAGTAGACACCCCCTTTAAAAAGCTGTAGAAGTGGTGTAGCCCTAGTGGAATGGGAGGCTGGGCCTAATCCCAGCTGGGAATCTCCTACCATGATGGGGAATAACAGAAAGCAATACAAAACCTAATCACTCTAGGAAATAGTTTTGTTTTGAAACAGGGTTTTGGTTCCCTGAGAACCCAAAAGCAAAAAGAACAAACAACTGAAGTTGAGACTGTTCTGAACCCCTGAATTTGCCTTCAAATATCGCAACTGTTCAAGTGAGTATCCAAAGTGCAAAAATCCTTTCCCCTTTATTTTGGGGTTTGTATAAAAAAGTGCAGGTAAATGAATAGTTTGCTTTAAAGCCACACTAGGAAACCACTTTTAGGCATAAACTAAGGGTTAGTAATGAAAAGACACCCTGTCCTTGTGGAAAATTAAGAAGGCTCAACTGCCTTAAGGGCCTGTAATTCAGAAACCCTTCTCGCAGAGGTAAATACTGCAACAAAAAAGCAGCAGTCTCTCTCCATGATAAATATTTCAACTCTGCTGATGCTGTATTCAAAAAGGTTGTAGGAGGAGTTTCCAACACAAAACAGAGATCCCAAGCAGGAGTAGAGCTCTAATGGGGTCTTATATTCTTTGGCTCCCTCTAAGGAATTGCCTAAACAAAGGCTGAGAAAATAATGGTGGGTCACAGTCATAATGAGCAGAAATTACAGGCATGAACCTTTATAGAGGAGAAGGACAAACCTTGTCCAATAACTCCAGTAAGCATTGAAGTGCAACACTTAAATTAGGTTTAGAAACATCAAAGTCCTTTTGTTGTACCCAAAATAAAAAAATCTCCTCCATTTATCTTAAAAAAAAAAAAAAAGCTTAATAAAAATAAGAGCTAAAGCTGTTACCCGAAACAGGCAGGAATCAGAACAGCAACACATACCTCAAGCAACAGGTGTGTCGCGCACAATCCACAGCCCCTAAGGCAAAATACTATACCAGAGACATTAGTAATAGGTGACTCTATAGTCAGACACACCCGATGTTCCACTTACCAGGCTGAATAAGGAGAGGGTGCTTGGTGAGCTGCCTATCGGGGGCTAGGATCCGCCACATTACACACGCACTCAGGTCACTCCAAAGCAAGTACAAGTATGAGTTCAGTCATTGTCCATGCGGGTGTGAATGACCTGAGGCGTACCTCCCTGGACTACATGAAAAGAGACATTGAGGAGCTCTCTCGATTATGTAGCCCAGACTGGTATGACCCTGACCCTGAGCAGCATCCTGCCTTCACCAAGAATGATGCCTCAGTACAAAGACAAAATGATCAGTTTTAACAATTGGCTTAATCACTGGTGTCATTCTAGGGGATCCAATGTCTGTCAGCCTGGGATGATATGCTGGACAAGCCACGTTGCTTCGCAAAGGATGGCTTGCACCTGTCACCACTGGGCTTCCGGATACTGGCCAAGGCTCTTGCCACCCCATAGTGCCTTTTTAGGCAATGCTCAAAGGACAAATCAACCTCCATAAAACAAAATGGAAAAAAATTAAAGGGTAATGCTGCTCAATGCCAGAAGTCTAAATCTCAAGATGCAGGCACTCGAAGCACTTCTCAGTATGGAGAACATCGATGTCTGTGCAGTAACCGAAACCTGGTTCAAGGCTCCTGAGACACTCCAGCTACCAGGCTATACCTCATATCATGCGTTTGACCTCAAGTTCCAGGCCGAACCACAAAGGGAGGGGAGTGTCCATTTTCATAAAGGACACCTACACCTCTCGATTGAGGTGGCTACCCATGAAGCATCAGAAACCATACAAGTTTTACTCACCATAGGCAAAACTGCCATACAACTGGTGCATGTTATAGAACTCCCTCCCAATCCCAGGAATCCCATCAAGCATTCCTGAAAACACTGGAGGATATGAATGTCACACCAAACACCATCATATTGGGTGACTTCAACTACTAACATAGACTGGGCCCACTATTCTAGCCCTAACACCCTAGCCCAAAGATTCCTGGAATTCATAAACTCAAATGCTATGGAGCAACTGGTCACTTCTCCTACAAGGAGAGATAATATACTTGACCTGATTATCACAAACATGGGGTCCAAATGCTCCTAATCGGATATAAACTCCTCACTAGTAAGATCTGATCATAAACTGATCACGTTGGATGTACATATCCCACCCCCCCCCAGAACAAAAGACTACAGTGAAAAACTTTTCAAAAGCTGACTTTGTGCTCCTCAAGTCAGAAATGATATCCTTTAAGCCTACTGGGTTTATGGAAACCACATCCCAAAATGCTGAATCCTTCACAAAAGCCTTCTACGGACATCTCCAAGAATGCATGGATCAAGCAATCCCAACTAAAACCAAGACCCTCTCCACCAAGGGAAAACGTCCGGTTTGGTGGACCCCGGCTATAAACAAACTGTACAACAAAAGAAAGAAGCTACTGCAGGACAAAGCCAAATCCCACAAGGGAAAGGCTTCCCTGATCAGCACAAGTAAAAAACTACGTTCTCTCATAAAAACATCTAAAGCAAACTTTGAGAAAAAGATTGCCAAGGATACCAAAGACAATCACAAGGCCTTCTTCAATTATGTCAGAACCTTGGGAGGAAATTCTCAGATATGCTCTGAGCTAGTACACAATGACAAAAAATTCACTGACCCTACTGACATTGCCAACATTCTGGCAGATAGGTTCAGTGCAAATTTCTCCCCTCCCTCACACACTTAAGATGAAGTAATTATCCTGCAGAATGTAACCTACCTGTCATCACAGACACACAGGTGAAATCAGCACTCAACAAGGCAAAAACACAGCATCTATGGGACCCGATGGTATCCCGGTTGCGAGTTACGTGAACTTCAAGATGAACTAGACCCGCCCCTAAGAACTCTATTCAATCATAGCCTCACTACAGGATATGTACCTGAACACTGGCACAGCAACAGTGGTCCCACTCCACAAAGGGGAAATTCTACTGACCCTGGTAACTACCGCCCATAAGTTTGACCAGCCTGGTCTGTAAGGCTATGGAAAGAATCATCATGGAACTCATAAATGGCGACATTGGGATCTGCAGACCCTTGATCCCACACAGTTGGTTGTAAAAGGCAGATCCTGCCTCTTAAACCTGGTTGACTTCTTGAGACAGTCACTAGTGCCATCGATGAGGGCAAGGCTGTCCACACTGCCTACTTGGACTTGGCTAAGGCCTTTGACACGATACCACACTCTGGCATCATTGACAAGCTCAGCAGCCTAAATGTAAATCCATATGTCACAAGATGGGTAGCAAACTGGCTAAAAACAGAACCCATAAGGTTAAAATTGCTGGAGCCATGTCAGACTCAAAACCAGTCACAAGTGGTGTCCCACAGGGCTCAGTCTTGGGTCCACTCCTATTCGGCATTTACTTCTCAGATGTGAAAGCAAATATGGAAGGATTATGGCTGACAAAGTTTGCAGATGACTGCAAACTGGGTGCCATAGTTGATTCACCAGCTGACACACACATCCTACAGAAAGGTCTCACTGAAACGGACAACTGGTGCGGAATCATGGCCTCAAACTTAACGCCAAAATGTATAGTCATCCTCTTTGGGAAAAACAAAGTACCCACAAATTATCACGTAGACAATAACCCACTTAATCGGAAGAAGTAATCAGAGACCTGGGGACTCAAGTCGAGTGACCTCTCCTTTGACAACCATGTTGCCAAAGTGGTCAGAAAGACATTCTACCTTGCCCATCTCATCATGAAGGGATTCTCATCCAGATCAAAGGAGGTCATTGTACCTCTATATTCCTCCCTTGTCAGGCCCATGATTGAATATAATGCTCCATTTGGGATGTATCTCACCCGGCACATGCAGCAACTGGAGAGACCCCAGAAGTACCTCACCAAGAGGATCATAGGTCTCAAACATGTGCCTTATCCAGCTAGATTAAAGAAACTCCAGCTCTATTCAGTAGCATACCGCCTGCTCAGAGGTGATTTGTGCCTAACATACAGGGCCATGTCCAACCAGGAATTGATGGACATGCTCCATCTCAAAAAATCCAAATCCACCAGAACCACCACGAGCTAAAGATTTCAACCTCTGCACAAATTTGAATAGGACATGCTGGAGGGATAGATTCATAACACAGAGGTTACCCATACTCTGGAACAAAATCCCTGTTCATGTGAGACAGAGCCCTTCATTGGCACTGTTCAAGAAAAATCTCGATGCATGGATGGGAGATCGCAAGTTTACCCCGGGAATCACCTCAGTGTCACTACTAGACAGAGGTATAGTTTACTAAATAATGGGGTCCCACATGTGTCACTACTAGAGAGGCGCAACTATATAGTATGGGGTGGTGTAAAGCCACATCACTGTTGGCTAGGCTTATAAATGCCCCCGGGCAGATAGCCTAGTACACTACTATGAAACTATGAAACTATAAATCATGTTTGGTTCACTAACTTGTACTTAATTCAAGTAAATCATTTCTGGTCAATTTCTTAGCAAATAAAATGAAATTAATACTAAAAATAATAATAAATAATTCAGCTGAGTGGGTCATTAAAGTTAATCTAGGTCTTACGGAACTTACAGCCATTAGCCATTTATAAATGAATACATTGGGTAATTGTGGATAGAAAGGTTTGGCAAAAAGGGGAAACTCTTTTGTTCAGGACCGCAAAGCCAATGCATACGTTTGATAACCCTGTGGATATATTTGTTGTGTATTTTACCTGCTAACACATTACTAAACCTTGGTGGAGTAAAGAGCAGTTGGTTGGCTGGGATTCTGGGGCTAAGTAGCAGAATATTGTAACCATTCCAATTTTAGTGGTGTTACTTGCTTTAAGGAAGTAGAACAAGAAGAAGGGCAGAAAGGTGTGGGGAGGTAATGGGCCAGTGCACAGAGGGGGTAATGGGGCAGTGCACAGAGGGGGGAAGGTAATGGGTCAGTGCACGGAGGGGGAGGTAATGGGGCAGTGCACAGAGGGGGGAAGGTAATGGGTCAGTGCACGGAGGGGGAGGTAATGGGGCAGTGCACAGAGGGGGGGGGGGTAATGGGCCAGTGCACAGAATTCCTTCAGGAAAGGCTGAAATATTTCATATGAGGTCAAAGCTTTCATTTGTTGGCAATATTTAGTTGGGTTTTTTAGTTATCACTGCAAAGTAGCTTAGTGGAACACAAAACATATTTAAAGCATTTTCCTGTTTGAGAAAGCAGGATAATTCCTAAATGGGCAAAAGTTTTATTTTAGCAGCTAATATCTTAACCCATGGCTGTAAAGGGAAAGATGGGGAAGTTTTATGGCATTCCACTTACAGTTCTTGGGAGGAATGCTTTAAAGCCTTAGTAAAACCTTACTAATTTTGGGGCACTGTAAAGGCCCTTGAGTTGCAAAACTTCCTTACAGTCACTTTGTTAGCTCACATATTTTTGTAAGTTGACAGATGTGCAAATGCACGGTCTTGCCTTTAGATATCCACATCAGTTGGGTGGGAAGAATTCAGCAATACAAACAATATAGCTTAGCCCGGTAGAAAGAGGTAAAAGATAACTTTGAGTACTCCAGAATTGCTTAGAAATCTGGAGGCATGTGAAGATGTTAATAATAAAAATAAGATAAAATAAAGTTAATAAAAATATTAACACTCCAATCTGTTTAATAACAAAATAATATTAATAACACACCAATGATGATAATAATAACAATACTCTATGGTGATGGCCAGAAGGCCCTCTGTCATCGGGTAGAGGTCGCAGCATTCCTTTCAACTCCTTGGTTAAGAATTCTGGGCATAACCAAACACATTTGTAAGCATTAATGAAATTTACTTAGAAAGTTGTTAGAGGACCATAGATGCTGTGACGGTGGGCATGTTCTGAGTATTAAAAAAAAAAAAAAAGTCACGCTAGAATTCACTTTGGGTGCTGGCTGTGGTAGTTTACATGGTGGTGTTATGCAGTGCCATCACGCAGGTTATATGGTTTAGCTTGTTGTGTAGTAAATTGCCACTCAGTAACAGTGTGTTAAGATAGATTGCCAGCATTTTTGAATCATTTTGCATTATTTTGCAGATACCTATTTGGAGATATTCAAGAAGACGGGTCAGGACTATATACACTCTGATGACCTTCCCTCACTTTTTTATGAGCAACCAGATGAATAAATGTTTGCATGAACAAACGTGGTTAAAACAAATAAATGAAATTTCAGTGTGTATGGTAGCAGATATGTAGACAAGCAAACCCAAATGCTGCATCTAAATACAAGGAGCATTTATATAAAAGTGCATGTGGGTGTGTGTGTACGCATATATGTGTGTGTGTGTGTATTTGCATAGGTGTATAGATATATATACACGTGTGTGTATATATATATATATATATATATATATATATATATATATATATATATATATATGGATGTGTATAGATATATATATATATATATATATGCGCGCGTGTGTGTGTAAGTAAGGAGGTGTATATATGGGTATATGTACATGTATAATATATTTGCAATATATATGTATAGATATAGGTATGAATATGGCATGGGCGTAATATGTGTACATATATGTATGGATATTTCTGTATGTGTATTTATATATGTATGCATATATTATATAGCTTTGTGTTTATAAGTATGTATGTATGTACATATATATGTATGTATACTTAATTTCGGTAAGTTAACTCACCTAGCCATTACTGGAATCAATTACAATGTAAATTTAGGCATCAGTGGATGGCATCCGGAAAACAAACTGCACGGCCAGGGCATATTTCATCTCTCAGCCCCCCAGAATAAACTTTTGCATGCCACATCCCTTTAAGGAGTACACAGGACCAATAATTAGTAGGGCTGATGAACTGTGCATGCAAAGTGATCCCTGTGGGGTGTTCATTTATGAGGCTTTTGGCTGCTAAAAAGTCTGGGTGCGCAAAGCCACACCACTGGATTAGGGCCTCACAGGGCATGAAGGAGGATTTAGGTGTGGCTGATTTTCTTATCAGATTACAATGGGACAGCAATTTGGCAGGAGAGAGACAACCAACTACCACTTCAGTGTTTACAGATGCAGCAAGGGAAATTGGCTTTGGGGGTTAATTTCAAGATCAATGGTGCAGTGCAGCATGGCCGACTCAAGTGAAAAGTAATGTGTAATGCCTCAGCGGAAGGACAAGGGTAAGGTACAATAAATGCATACAGCACTTTTTGCAGACCAGCTTATCCAGAGGCTGGAAACAAGAATGGCCAATTCCACCTTACCAAATCAGGGCCTACATTTTGGCAATGAAAGAAAGAGGATGGACTTTGAGAAGGGCAAGAAGCACACTGTCAGCCTCAAATTGGTTTCATCAGGTTGTGGGTTTGAAGGATTTAGCTAACACATTTCAAGTACGGACAATATTTAAGGGATGGTGGAAACAAACACCCAAGAGGCTTGCTTTGCTCTGACAACAATAGCGTAGCACACATAGTCAATAATCAGCTGGGGGAGGGGGGAGTGGTGGGCAGGGTGATGAGATATTTTGCTTAACACTAAATCTCACAGTGAAGGCACAACACATTCCAGGCATCGATAACTCATTAATGGATTCCCTTTCTCGTTTGCAGTGGTTTTGGTTCCGGTTGTTGGCTCCAAATGGGAATTCTTCTCCGGTTCGAGTGCCAGATAATATATGGGCTTTATGGGCAGACGAGAATGGTGGCTAATGTGTAATGCCCTCAGTGGAAAGACAAGGGTAAGGTACAATAAATGCATACAGCAGTTCTTGCAGACCAGATTATCCAGAGGCTGGGAACAAGTATGGCCAATTCCACCTTACCAAGTCAGGGCTTACATTTTGAGAATGAAAGAAAAAGGTTGGACTTTTGGAAGGGCGAGAAGCACATTGTCAGCTTTGAATTGGTTTCATCAGTCTTGGGGTTTGAAGGATTTAGCTAACACATTTTAAGTACGGTCAATGTTTAAGGGCTGGGGGAAAACAAACACCCCAAGAGGCCTGATAAGAGGTACCCCATAGGTCCAGCGGTGTTACATAAACTGTGGCTTGTGGTTTCAAATGTTTGTTTTTTTCTTCTTACAAGGTAGCATTATTTAGGTCTGGCTTTTTGTGGGGCATTTAGATGGTCTGAAATTATTCAGCCAAACAAGAAGAAAGGTCAGTGGACAGTGTTACCACTGACACATGTACATTTGCTTGGGGAGGACACTTGGGTTTATGTGGCTAAATCCAAAATGGATCAAGAAGGCAAAGGTCAGTGGGTAAGAGTGGTTACCCCAAAGGGTTTAGAATGGGACTTGACTAAAATACTACTAGAGTACCGCAACTATAGGGGTAGGTCAGATGGTCCATTCTTGTGTCATCAACAAGGTGAACCTCTGACACACTATCAGGTGAGAGCAGTTTTAAAGGAGGCAATCAAGTTGAGTAGCCTAGACTCAGATAAATATACATTACATTCCTTTCGAATAGGTGCAGCCTCATATGCACATGCAATGGGAGCTTCACAGACCGACATTATGAGGATGGGCAGGTGGAAGTCCAGTGCTTATAAAGGCTATGTAAGGTGTGAATGGCTTTAACTTTTGTCCTTTGTATTTTAGCTCTCACATCTTTGGATCGGAAATGCATCTGAATAGTGGGTCATTCTTTCATTCGGAGACTCCATCGCTTTGTCCAGGGCAGGCGGGGCTTCTCCTTCCAAGGAGGAAAACAAGCTTCTTGCAAAGCAATTTGGTTTGGAGTATCAGGAATATGATGGCACCATCTCAAGGCAGTACTACAAGGGATAAATCTCCTACTGCCATTTTATTGCACCTAGGGGGTAATGATATTTGTCAACATCCAATAAAAGAGCTAATTGGTTTGATGGTACAAGAGGTATATTGCATGCATGAATGCTGGCCACAAGCTATTATCTGCTGGTCAGAAGTGGTACAGAGAAAGAAATGGAGGGGGGCTATGTCCATTAAAGCTGTGGTGATGGAGGGGGGCTAGGTCCATTAAAGCTGTGGAGATGGAAGGGGGCTAGGTCCATTAAAGCCATGGAGAGAATGAGAAGGAGAATTAATAATGCTATGGATAAGGTGTTAAGGGACATTAACGGTTTGTACATTCCTCACCCTGGCGTTCGGGTCTGGTCGCCAGACAGGTATGATAAAGATGGGGTTCATTTATCTGAAGAAGGTATAGGGATTTTTTTTATAAGGAATTGCAAGCTGGTTTAGCTTTGAAGGGCATTCACTTAGGATAGGTTGAGATGTGCTGGCGGAAGGGAGGAATATCCCTCCCTTCTGTGGCGGAAGACAGGAAAGGTAAGGGAGGCCAAGGTAAATGGGGGGGGGGTCACAGGACTCTTCAGCTGGACCTTCCACAGGCCAGACAGCCCCAAGGGATTGTTGCCAGGGGACTTACCAGCCCGGCAATGGCTCCTTGGCAGATTGTAAGGCGGCCCAGATGAATTATGAAATGAAAAAGCTGATATGGGTATGTTGAATCAGACGTGACATCATCATCGTCACATCATCGACGTGCTGTCTGTTGTCCTGTAGGTTAGGGAATGCTATGAAAGAAATAAAATGGCCTCCCTGACATTCCTGCCTTGTGCACATCTCATAATAATTGGCTTCTATTTGAGTAAATGGCAATAAACACATGGCTGCAGCCATTTAAGCCATCTGAGGTCTCTGTTTTTTTATTAAATATGCAGCTGGTGGCAACCCTGACTTGTAAAGCATGCAACCTCGATACATTTTTCGTCAACGGTGCCAGGGAATGATAATGTTCTGAGCTGGTTTTTGGATATGGCTCAAAGGTTGATATGGATCATTAAATGAATTATGAACACTATGTTAAATGTATTATGTAAAACAACATCTAAAAGATCATTCTGTTGGCATCAATGGTAAGGTAAGATATTGGTTCATTAAACTTTATTAAAAGCAGGTAGAGCTGTACCAATCTCAGACAAAAGCAGGTAGTGGTTTGTATGCTTATTGCTGCAGGCAGTCCAATGGAATCTTACATTTCAGAGACAGAACTTGAGAGCACAGACCTTGGCTCTGTCTATTACCACATCAGTTTACTCAGGAACAGTTTTACCTCAAAAGAAAATGCGTTACAAATTTTTGGCAGCGGATGTTTAAACAGCATGGTTATGTACAATGCTGCTTTATCGAATTAGCCTACTCCTTCAGAAATGCAGTACAGCTATTGTCAACTCCCTCACAAAAAAGTTACCAAACAACTTAAAATCCACAGTGCCTTTGCTCTGCTCTGTATTTTAAAATTTCTCAATGAAACATAACTTAAAATGTTCACTGTTGAACTCTTTCTACCCTTCTATCTTAATTTAATTGGTTCCTGTTTAAGGAACTATGATATGATCTTTGGCTTGGTTTCCTCACTGTAAAAGCTACCTTAGTTAATTATACAGTTTAGCTTTAAGAAATCACTTTCTATAATTTACAGAGTAAAATATGCTTCAATACAATCCACCTTAAAAGCATCTATGATCTCTTAAACATAATGAAATTCATGTTTTTCTGCTGGAGTACATAAGCTTGTTTATATAACAAAAAAGTTCCATGGACTGACACTGCCAAACAGCAGAACTAACAGTGTGCAAGTAAATCTTTTGCTGCATTTCATTTTGGGGAGAAGACAGTGCCACTAACGTGGAGGATTCAGAGGGAGTGGGGGGAGAGGCTACAGCTTGTAACAGTTTCATGCCAAGCTGTCCTGCAGTTTTGAGAATAATTGCTTTGAAAGTTTTCCACTGAATAAACAGGAAAAAGGATCAAAGAAAGAAAATCTGATTACTGCTTATAATTTACATTGCTTCCTGTACATATTTTCCTTCGTTCTATTAACCTTTTAACACTCTGTCCGATTGGTGTGTCATAAAAGCTCCTGAGAACCTACAGAAATAATTTCTACTTTTTTGAAAGTATAGCGTCTTACAGCAATACATTTTGAAAACTGCAGCTCCCCCCCACCATTACTACAAATTAAAACAAACTTTGCATAATTGACTGAAATCAAATGTTGACCTATGACAACTTCAGTCAGCCCAAGCATACATGCAACTATGAATTGGTTGCAATGAAAAAAACAAAATAATTTAAATTCTACATACAATATGAAAAATGGACCAGTGGTGTCGTTTGCATTAAATGTTCTCATTCAGCCAGGAGTAACGGTACCAGGGAAAAGACACTCACCTGACAACAAAGACATGGCACTATGAACAGAGTAATAACTACAGAAAACCTTCTTATACGCCATTACAAACAAGGATCCTTTGTAACATTCCATGTACACAAAAAAAACCCTCCTTGTGATGCATGACCATCTCTTAAGCACTCAAGGTAGAGAACCTCATAGAAGTCCCTCATGGGTTTCATGGAGTACTTTAAAAACCTCTCCTAATTAAGTTGCTTACAGAAAGCTGTGCAACCTCACCAAAACAAATGCACATACCTGGATATTCTAAAACTGGCAGATTTTCTAACTGCACAGCATCATTCAAATTGCGTGCACAACAACTTTTAATAAAGGGGAAATAGTGAAAATCTACCCCCTTTTAAAATTCTGGCAGTTGGCCCAGAGGTTTAATGCTGTGAGCTGTAGTTCCTGTGGTACTGATTTGATCCCCTCGGCCCTTATTTGCCTGTTGTGTGACCTTCAGCAAGTCAATTAACAAAATTTTGTTACGGTTTAGAATCAAATGAAGATTTGTAAAGCAACACACCATAAAAACACTGCTTTTCGTCCCATTAAATCATGAAACTTCTTCAGACAAGTTATTTCAATAGGAAACACGTTTAAATAGTACGTGTAAAAACAGTACAGACCTATGACTGGATACAACCTCTAGCTCCTCCTTCAGTTCAAATCACTAAACGTTCAAATGCCAATATAAACTATGTTAAAAACACATCATTTTATGTGCAAAAATAGTTTAAAAAATGTAAAACCATTTATATTTACAATAATAATAAACGTGATACTGATAATATTATAGGTGTTTACATACACCTCGTAACACAAACTACCTAGCCAGACTCTTCAATTTCAAAATACATAAAACAGATAAAAGGTCATTTAGACCTAGGTAATGGCAAGCATCCAAACGGAGCTGCCAAATTCATTCTAATTTTTCTAAAAACAATGAATCTGGACCTCCTCTCACATTGGTAGGTACCAAATCTATCCCCTTAAATTTAAACTCATGGTGGGGATGATCCCTAATATGTTTAGCCAAGGCGTTTTCATATTTATTTTTACATATGCAATATTGGTGTTCATAAACGCGTTCCCGTCATTTCCTATCGGTCTTGCTGATATAGAATACGGGACAGTAACTGCACTTGGCTAAATAAACTACCTGTTTCGTATGGCAATCAATTTTGTAATTGATGTCCTATTTTCTACCACTTAATGTGGAGGAGGAACCGGTTTCCATGAATTTACAAAATCTACACATGTTGCATTTAAACATGCCCTTTCTGGTAGTAAACAATTTGTTGTCCCCTTCCAAAATCTGCTTGAGGTTGGCACCTCTTCTATAGACAATTCTAGGTTCAACTAGTAATTTCGCCCTCAACCCTGTGTCATTGGTTAATAGTTTATATTGGCATTTGAACATTTAGTGATTTGAACTGAAGGAGGAGCTAGAGGTTGTATCCAATCATAGGTCTGTATTGTTTTTACGCGTACTATTTAAACATGTTTCCTATTGAAGTAACTTGTCTGAAGAAGTTTTGCGATTTAATGGGACAAAAAGCAGTGTTTTTATGGTGTGTTGCTTTACACTAATAAATCTTCGTTTGACTCTAAATCGTGGTTCATTTTGCCAGTGGCACTACTTGTGTTTTGGTTTGTTGTTGGTTTGACCAATTTATGGATTTAAACAGAACTTTGTTCCCAGGTTGTCCCTGAAAACTGTGTGTGTCTGTGTGTGTCTCCAGTGGGCCTAACTGGTTAACAATTGGGTAGTATTATTATTTCTCTTCAGCCAAAAGCCATTCACTAGGAAAACAGTGACACAACACTCAGTGATGAAAAAATTATCTAAAATGCTATTTACATACGGAGCAAAGTCTCGTGTGTATCTCCGTACAAAATAGCTAACACCAATGTTTTTGCATGTTTGGGGCAAAGTCCCTGCATTGTAGCAACTGTGATTTCTAGCAATTCATGGCTCAGCCACATTCTAGTTGATGAAGTCCAGTCACTCCTTGGACCACGGACATGAATTAAGCAATGCCTAGCCAGGCCAATGTGTCATAAGTTCCTGCCTTGCCTGTATACGGATCTTGCAGACAGTGATGATACTTTTGTCTATGTGACTTCAAGGGTGAAGCTGTTGTGAAGGTTCCTGCTCTTCCCTTCCTGGAAGGAGAATAGATGAATGCCTCAGAAAATCAGGTGATGCAACAACACCTCACTTCACGCAGGTGTTGTGAAGCATTGTCCCAGATGTACTACTGCCTGAAACAGAAAAAGTGCTGAAAACAGAAGTATTGTTTAGTGTTCCTACATAACAATAACTTGGATCGCCATCAGGGTGACATTCTCCATGGACACAGTCAGTGACTTGATTTTGTTTTTTTTGTTTTTTTTTTTTGGTTAGGCTCTTTCTCATAATGCACTATGATTCCACAAAATAAGATTATGCCTCTTTTTCATTTGCTTAGAAAATTGCTGCTTATTCTAAGAGTCCCTGCAGACAGTATCTGAAACTTTGGTTCAGTGACTCTCGGGTTTGTGCTCTTTACTATGTTTTAAATACAGTTCAATAAACAGATTCTTACGAAATTTTGGAAAAGAAAAAATAATCACATAAATCCTCAAGTCAGTCTATTTGGTCACCAGTATCAATCAGGTAGTTTTCACTTGGACTACTAACTACCTATGAAATCCAAAATTCTCAGTAGGTTTATGGCCCCAGGAGATGGAAAGTAGGCAACTTTAAATGACAGTTGCTGTAAATTCTTACTGAATAGATTTATAAGACCAATGGGCTATAAGAAATGAAGAGTTGTAACTACCTTGGTATACAGCCAAAACTCTTAAAATGCAATAGGCATATCTCTCCAGTGCTCTGATTTTAAAACATCAAAATGTAACTTTTGCTGTGCCGATTTAACCTTAGACGGCTCCAACTTCCACTTAATCATTGGCTCTACTGTACAGCCAATAAAGAGAGGCTTCCTAGATCTCATCATTGTCAAAATAGACACAGCTAGGTATGTAGTAGAGACTTAAAATAAACTGTAATAACAAGGACCATCTGCAGAACACTGCAAGGTATGTGGGAGCGGCTCAAAAAAATGTGAACGTGAATATGGACTCTGACTGCTCAGTTACCACAACTTATATCATTCTTGGCTATTACTATAAGTTAAAAGAATGAGTGTTAGCTGTAGATTCACTGGGAAAAAAAATCTGAGGTGGTTCTATGCAACTGGAATTTGATAGATAACTATAGTAAACTCTCAGTTAACTGGCACCCATGGGGACTGATGGATGCTGAGTAACTGTAGTTTCTGGTTGCTTGAGAGTTACTATTAAAATAGGCCTGACTAACACTTCAACCTATACCATACCATAAACACTGTTGGGGAGATTGGGAATTTATTCCTATCTTCCTTTTTAAAACTCAAACTCTAAAAAAAGGTAAGGTATGTTTCTGTGGTGGGGAATAGAAAGTGCAGCACATGAAATATTGTACTTTTCGGGTTTTTTTCTTGTTGCTTGAGAATGCTGGTTAACTGATAATTTACTGTATTTTAGAGGCTAGAACTAATAAGCTGATGGTTTAAGTACCAATTGGGCTGGGCTGACCCTTTCCAGTTTTTTGTTTTAATGAACTTGCTGTTGCAATTTACTGCTTTTGTTTATCTTGCAGAATTAGGGAGCTGCTTGCTACTTGGCTGTTACTAGTGCCATGTAGATCATGGTTTAACCATCATCTGCTTCAATATGAGGCCAGGCAAGTCTTTTGAAGCAGTAAATAGCTTGCAATACTGTTGTACTTTTAGATGTCATCTTCAGGCAGCCTTTTTAAATAACTAAACAAATTCACTACAGCTTGAGCACTCTAGGAGATTATGACTACTTTACGGCTTTCAATGAGGAGCAGCAGTTATAACGTTATTTTATAAAGCATGTTTCTGTTGCTCATCATTCCTCTAACTTGGTTATTTCACATTATTTGCATCCATGATAACAGAGTTTAAGGTGGTGAAGAAATCAAATTACGTACTATTCAGTTAAAGTCGTGCCCTCATACAAACGTTATGACAGGAAGCAGAGACGATGGAGTTTAAGTACTGATACAGATTAAGGCATTATGTGAAGAAATGGAGTTCAGTGCTCAAACGTTTTCAGAATTAAGGAATTTTTAAATTATAATCCAATATAAAGTCATATACATTTTTTATGTAATGAGTTTACATTGTAATGGATTGTTGTATTTTATATTCTTTGTAGTCAGAGAGGTTTCTGAGTTATGTTTCAATTGCAACTGTGTAAAAAATACTTCAGTTTCAATCAATTGACTATTTGTATATTCATGAGCAGTGATTTTTCATTGTCAGAATTGGTTGGATTAGAACCAATGACCAAGTAGTAATGTGTATTTAAATTTGAATTTTTAATGGTACTCTGTTCTGAAGAAGTCATACTAGTTGATGAAAGTGCTTAACACTGTTTTATTATTTTTATTCATTAAATAGTACTGTGGACTCGCAACGTTTGTGCGCTTTTATTTTATTTGGTTTTCAGAATTAACCTCAGGACACAGGGTAAAGTGTCTTGTGTTACGGAACTGTTTCTGTTACTTGTATGACTGACCATTCACAAGTAATTTTTACCATTTATTTTATTCAGCTAACCAAGTTAGCCCTACTAAGAGAAAAAAGAAGTTATGTCTTAACATTCCATCTGTGTTGTTGATCTTCTTCCATTCATCACTGATGTTTCACTTCCGAGCCCCTTGGAACTGTGTCAGCCTAATACCAAGCTCACGTACACCAAAAACTCTCGAGCTAAGCTGCTACCCATAATGCCCTTCTCCCTGTTACCTCAGATCGAGTTTGCATAAGACATATACAAGTAAAGCAGAGGCCATTTCTGCTCAAAAACCCTGAAAAACCACAAGGACCAATGAGATCCACCAGGAGCTTTTGGTGGGGGACAGAGGGTGGGATGTGATGAATGGAAGAAGATCAACAACACAGATGGAACATTATGCAAGACATAACTTCTTTATCTGATGTTGTTAATCTTCTTTCCATTCATCACTGATGGGACAGAATCCCAAGCTACCTGAGAAACCTGGGTGGCCCTTATGGAAGAACATTCCTGAGCATCATTGAGCCGAAGGCCGCTCTTCCTCTAGAGACCATATCCAACTTGTAATGTTTGATGAAAGTGTGTGGCTTAGCCCAAATGGCTGCTATGCAAATGTCGTTCATAGAGGCGCTGGAGTGAAAAGCTACAGAAGTTGCTATAGTTCTAGTTGAATGTGCTTTGACATTGTGAGGTCTAGGCTCGTTTGTGAGTATGAAAAGGAAATGCAATCTCAGAGCCATTTTGATAAAGTGACTTTTGATACAGCATATCCTATCCTTGGGCCAGAGAAGGAAATAACAAGTTGGTCTGTCTTGCGTATAGATTTAGTCCTGTCTAGGTAAAAACGTAGTTGTCTATGCACATCCTGTTGGATTTCTTTGAGACAGTTACTCAGGCTATAGATAAGGGAAAGGAGGTACACACGGCTTACCTTGACCTTGCTAAAGCATTTGACACCTTTCCCCATTCAGGTATTATTGATATGCTCACCAGCTTGGGCATAAACCCTTACGTCACAAGATGGATCGCAAATTGGCTCAGACAGATCCCATAAAGTAAAAGTAGCGGGATCTATGTCCAAATCCAGACCAGTAACGAGTGGTGTACCTCAGGGCTCTGTCCTGGGGCCTCTCCTGTTTGGCATATACTTCTCAGAAGTACAAGCAAGCACGGAAGGGCTGTGGCTGACTAAGTTTGCGGACGACTGCAAACTGGGTGCTATAATAGAGTCTCCAGCCGACATGGAGATCCTCCAGAAGGGCCTAAATGAGACTGATGCATGGTGTCAAAGCCATGGTCTCAAGCTAAATGCAAAAAAATGCGTAGTAATCCCCTTTGGAAAAAACAGAGTACCCGCAAACTACAACATAGGAGGTAATCCCCTGAAATCTGAAGAAAAAATAAGGGATCTAGGGACCCAAGTAGATAGTCAACTTTCCTTTGATAACCATGTTGCCAAAGTGGTTAGAAAATCCTTCTATGTGACCCATCTGATCACAAAAGGGTTCGCATCAAGATCTAAGGATGTAATGGTGCCCCTCTAACTCTTCCCTCATCAGACCCATTATTGAGTACAATACACCAATTGGAATGTACCTGGCTAGACATCTCCAGCAGCTGGAGAGACCACAGAGGTACCTAACCAAGAGGATTACTGGCCTCAAACAGTCGCCTTATGCAGCACGATTGAAAAAGCTAAGACTGTTCTCTGTTGCATATGCTTTCTCAGAGGTGATCTCTGTCTAACGTACAGAGCCATGTCCAACCCAGAATTGTTGAACATGCTCCATCTTAGCAAAACCAAATCTACTCGAGCTACATGCTCTAGGGATATAAACCTCAACACAACAATGAATAGAACATGCTGGAAGGATAGATTCCCTTCGCAGAGACTTCCCTTACTATGAACAGGGTCCCGATCTACATAAGACAGAGCCCCTCACTATCACTCTTCAAGAGGAACCTTGATGAATGGATGGGTAACGGAAAGTTCACACTGGGGATCACACCAACAGCACTACTAGATAAGGGCCAAGGGTACTAGCTGCTAGTACAAGGGTCTAGGGAACTACTAAAGGGGCGGTGAATACCGCACAATGTGGCTGGGCTAATATATGCCTTCGGGCAGATAGCCCAGTACCAACCTATGAACCTATAAGGAGTGTAGGCAGTATTCTCCTTTATTGGAATAGTTCAGGAAAAACACTGGGAGCTCGATGGATTGGTTCACAGAAAAATCAGAAACCACTTTGGGGAGAAAGGATGGATTAGTACGTAGAGATAACTCTGTCTTTATGAAATATCAGGTACGGTCTCTTGATGCATAAAACCTGTAATTCTGAGATCCGTCTAGCTGAAGTGACAGCTACCAAAAAGAGAGATTTCCATGAGAGAAATTTGAGATCACATTTGGCAGCAGGCTCAAAAGTGGGTTGAGAGAGAGACTGCTGTACTAGAGAGAGATTCCACGTCTGTAAGGGACATCTAATTGGAGGGCTGCTGTGAAACATTTCTTTGAGAAAGGTTTTGCACAGGCGAATGGACATAATTGGTATGCCCTGTACTCAGTTATGAAAATTGGAAATTGCTGCTAAATGGACTAGTATGGTAGAGCTGAAGCTCTGTTTTCAAAGAACTCAGAAAGGTATTAAAGGATGACAGAGACCAGAGCTGAAAAGGGATCCAGCATCCATTCCTTAGACCAAAGAGAAAACCTTTTCCATTTATCTCTGTAAAGTTTTCTGGTGGATGGTTTATGGGAGGCCAGAATGATATCACGAACAGGTGAGGAAAGGGCTTCCTGCCTGGCGACTAACGGAAGTGGAGAAACCAAGCTGTCAGCTTGAGAGTGGACAGATTCGGGTGAGTCAACCCTTGGGGGTGAGAAATTAAGTCTGGACAAGTGTCCAGGATCCGTGGAGGCTATAACAGATGAGGCCAGAGGAAACGGAACCACTCTTGATGAGGCCAGAATGGGGCAATGAGGATCATCTTGCATCTCAACCGAGTGGCTTTCTTTAAGAATAGAGGTATCAAGGGAATTGGGGGATAAGCATAGAGGAGACCCGTGGGCCAATCGTGAATCAGAGTGTCTCTCTCAGGGACTCCCCCTCTGGGGGAAAGAGGTCAAAATAGCTGCTGCATTTGTTGCTTGAAGGGGAGGTGAATAGGTCCCAGCAAGCTGGCCCCATCAGCTGAAAATTTCTGCCGTCACTTTGGGGTTGAGTGACCACTCGTGTAGAAGGAGAATGCATCTGCTCAACCTGTCCGCAATCACATTGCTATAAGAAAGCGATTGGAAGCTATCGCTCAGTGCCAAATTCTCATGGTCTCACGACATAAGGGGTAGAATTTGGTTCTTCCTTGCTTGTTGATGTACCAGACTACTGACATTGTCTGACTGAATTGCAATCATTCCAGGGGGAAGAAGCGGATATAATGCCTGCAATGCTAATAGCACAGCTCTTAACTCCAGAACATTGATATGCAGGTTGGCCTCTAAGCTCGACCACGTGCCTTGGACTGTCTTTCCCTGAAAATGCCCTCCCCCCTATCAGGGAAGCATCCGTGGTCACAATGGCATTGAGTTGAGGGGTCTGAAAGGGGCGACACCAAAGTTCTACATCTGGCCTCATCCACCATAGGAGATCTTGCTTGCAAGAGTTAGTTATGAGCACCTGTGAGTTTAGGGGATGATGATTTGGAAACCACTGGGACAATAGAAGTCATTGTAACAGTCTCATGTGTAACCTTGTCAGAGGAACTATCGGAATCGCTGCAGCCATGGACCCCAGAGCCTGGAGAACTTCCCTTGCTGATGCCTTTTTTGACAGAGTATCACACGCACTTGCGATTTTAACCTCTAAAGTCTGTGAGCCGGCAGAGATACCAGGCAGGATCGGGTATTAAAAACTTCCCTTATAAATGCCAGCTGTTGGGTAGGTTCTATGTTGGATTTCCCAGTGTACAGTGATGCCTAGGGACTCCACTAGTGAAAGGGTGTATCAGAGGGCCATAGCCAGAAGACACTTGGTGGGGGCAGAGAGGAGCCAATCGTCTAAATATGGAAATACCTGGAATCCTTGAAGTCTCAGATGAGCTGTCAACACTGCTAGACATTTCGTGAACACTCTGGGGGCCGTCGAGAGACCGAATGGCAGGGCTCGGAACTGGCAATGATTGGCTCCTAGCCAGAAGCGAAGGTGACTCCTGGAGCATTTGTCCATTTTGACGTGGTAATACACATCCCAGACGTCTATCGAGCACATCCAAACATCCTCCCTTAAAAATGGGAGAATGGATTGAATAGTGACCATGTGG
Organism: Protopterus annectens; assembly: GCF_019279795.1. NCBI lineage: Eukaryota > Metazoa > Chordata > Ceratodontiformes > Protopteridae > Protopterus > Protopterus annectens. Next base: position 124,328,177 of record NC_056747.1, on the reverse strand, counting down.
AACTTGGTTTGTACACCTGCTTTGTTTAAATGGCGGAGATCCAGAATGGGTCTCCAGTCCCTGGTCTTTTTTTGGCACTAAAAAGAATCTTGAGTAAAACCCAGATCCGCATTGGTCTGGAGGGACTGGTTGGATGACTCTCTTTTTTGACACCACTTTCTTATCTCTGAAGCCGCTTCTTCCCTTTGATTGGGTGGAACATTGGGAAGGTTCTTTGTAGGTTTTGGACAGGAGGTTAGAGGGATGTAGTAGCCTCTAGAGATTATTCTCCACACCCATTGATCATTTGTAATAGAGCGCCAGGCAGTTTGGTGCAGAGAAAAATGAGTCCCGACTGCTTCCAGAGGAAAGCAATTGCGCAATGCTTCGGAAGCGTTGATAAGACCGCCCAGAGAAGGAATCCCTGAAGTCTTGTTTTCGGGGACACCCTCTGCCCCTAAAGGAGCATCTTCCACCATTGGAACCCCCTCTGCCTCTGGGGGAAAGGACCCTGAGATTTCTTGTGCCAGATTTTCCCACTCCTCTGGTTCCTGGAAAAAGAATGTTGAGGCTTGAAAAAACGTAGGCCAATGGCAGACAGAGTCTTTCTATCTTGCTCGCACCTGGCCAGCGTATCCTTCACTTTAGAACCAAATAAGGAAGATGGTTCAATAGGGGTATTCAAAAAGGAGGACTTGGGAGTCCGTGAGGTCACAGATGCGCACCCAGGCATGACGCCTCATGACTATGTCTGCACTCGCAGCTCTAGCCTCCCCTTCGGTTGCATGGGAGAGCAGCCTCATGGACGAACTGGAAATAGATTCAAGGGTGGCAAGTTGAGAGGCAACTTTGTCCCGTGCCACATCAGAAACTTGACCCGTGAGGGATCTAGAAAGTTCGGTAATCAAATCTCTTTGGAGCCACGTGAAATGTGCCAAGTAGTTCAGGGACCTGACAGCAAAGGCCGCTGAAGCAAAAACTCACTTCTCCAACCTGTCCACAGCCTGGGACTCCCTGTTAGGTGGGTGAACAGCAGTACTTTCTTCCACTAGATCCTTTTTAGTGGCCGCTGACACCACTATAGCATCAACTGGCAAACCTCTGGACCAGTATGGATGCTCTTCTGGGGGGGAAAGAATCTTATCAGGTCTCCGGGGAATGGCCTCAATAGAGTCAGGGTTCTGCCAAGCACACTGCACAATGAGCTGGATTAACTCGCTGGCAGGTGGGGGTCACCCAAGAGGTAGAAGACTGGGAGTGAAAAGCCTGCAGGAACACTGAATCCTCCAAGGAAGGGTTGAAGGGCTTCCAGCCACCCCTCTTGTTTTAATATTTCCAGGATGTCTCTGAAGGAGACATCATCCGGGGGTGACCATGGGGACCCCTCCCCATCATCATAGTCCATGTCTTCTGTCGAAGACTCTTCAGGAGAGTCAATGTGCTTCCTCTTGCACACCTTCTTCCGAGGAGGTTCTTCAGTGGGATTATCTGAGGAAGACTCTGAAGGATGGGTATCAGGAACTGGGGTTTCCTGAGGCTTTTCTTCCCGGTGTCCCGGGGAGGTGGCTCGTGGCAGCTGTAGCTCAGAGGGAGCAGGGTGAAGTTCTGATGTCAAAGGTGCACTTCCTGAAGCAAGCACCCTCTCCATCACCCGAAACGCATGCCCGCCCGAAGAGGAGTGGGAGCCCGGAACCGAGGATAACCTCGGAACCGGGGTTTCAACCTGCTTTCTTGGATCTGCTCCCAGGGATGGAGCCTCAAGTAGGCTTGGGGCAGACATTATCCCCAGATCAGAGGGCGAAACCGATAAAACGCTCGGAACCATGCCCTGGACCAAGGACTCCATCCCCCAACCATGACTCTGAGGAAGAGACGGTTCCATTGGAACCAAAAACCAGTCACTGTCGGCGCCGAGGAACGGGGTTCCACAAAGGACGTTGGAGCAATGGGCTTCGGAACTGACGGGTCCGAAGGAGGAGTATATGTCTGAGTCTTGGGAGAGACTGAGCCAAGTCTCAGAGGGGGATGAGTCTTAGGAACATTTGGTATCCCTGTGGCTGTCAACAGCTGATCCAACAGGTGCACCACATCAAGTTTGGATAGACTCCTGGTGGACCTTGTGGACAACTCCTGAAGGGGAGTCGGGTCAGTCCAAAAAGGGACCTAAACATTTGACCCAGGAATGGATCCAAGGAAGGGGAGTATCGGGTCCGTGGTGTCTGAGCTAGTGGCACCATAGTCTCTAATTTGGAGACAGGCAGCAAAGGAATCAGTGGAGTAGTAAAAAGACTCTGTGCTAAAGAAGCGCTCAGAGTCTATGTCATCAGTTCCAAAGAAACTGCATGGGTCGCAACCGTTTTCGGTGTGGTCAAAGGCACAGTCACTGCCATAGCTGTAGTTGAAGTCAAGGTCGGTGCCGTAGCTGAAGTGGAAAGCAAGGTCGGTGCCGAGGGTGGCGCCGAAGTCGAAAATCCAGTAATGTCCATGGCTTGAGTCAATGTAGTAATCGGAGCATAGCTCGGAACAGTAGTAGTCAGAGCCGAAGTAGCAAGCCTATGCTCTGAGGAAGTTTTGTGGACCTTACGTTTATGTGTCTTACTCCTATCACCAGCCAGTGAAGAGGGATCAGAATGGGGGCATTTCTTGTCTTTTATTGGAGGGGTTGAGACGTCCAACACAGAAAGGGCCTCTGAGAAAGGAGAAGCGAGAAGGCCTTTCAAAATTAATTTATTTTTCCTTTAATTCAGCTTCCGCTGACTGAAACTTTGGCAAATTTGACAAGGGGGTTTAACAGAGAGGTGAGAAACCCCCAGACAATAAACACAGTCATCATGAGAGTCACTGTTTGGGAGTTTACCATTGCAAGAGGTGCAATGTTTAAACCCCGAAGTCCCTTTTTTGTCAGACATTTCTACACACACACAAATCACCAGTTAACAAGAATACTAAACACCTAAAAAGGCAAGAAAAGGAAAGACGATACCAACGATGGTATCAAGCGATACCACAAGGGTAAAGAGAGGGCGTACCAACGATTGTAAAAGAATTACCCAATGGGTAGAGCTAGTTAGAAAAGATGCAATAAAAGTAAAACGAGTGAAATAGAAGAGAAAAGATTTAGAAATTGAGTAAATACGGGATAAATATCCAAAAATACAAAAAGTATCAAGAAAAAACAGCTTGAGAGCTCGGTGAAATGCTGCTATATGGCTACGTGGCAAATGAGATCCGAAGTAACAGGGAGAAGGGCATTGTGGGTAGTAGCTTAGCTCGAGAGTTTTTGGTGTACGCGAGCTTGGTATTAGGCAGACACGGTAATGAGGGGCTCAGAACCGAACCCATCAGTGATGAATGGAAAGAAGATTAACATCATCAGATTTCACGTTTACAGAGCAGACAAGAGAAGGAAAGCTTCAAAATATAAACAAAGGGTCATCTGACTGTATAGAAATGTGCATTTGTATTCAGTGCAGTAAGTATACATTTCTGATACATTTATTTAGTCCAGCATTTGTTAAAATCGCAAGGGTTCTGATACTGCAGGTCACATCCCCAAGAGTGAAATTTAATGCATTATGTCTTCACTCCTGCAGGACATATGAATTCATACATAGGCAAATTTTAGTGCTATGATTTTGGATGGTCTCTTGCTATGATTTTCAAAGCAGAGAAGTATGGCAATTGGTAACATGATGTAAAAGCAAAGTAGACATATTCTCAAACTATTGTGAAATGTTATTCAGTACGAGCATGATGTGGATTGAAGAAGCCAAACTTATAATTCCGCAGCAGATAAGAAACAGTTAAGTTATGTATATGGCAGTGTAGGAATTATTTTGTTGGCAGGAAAACATATTATGGGGAAAGATGTTGACTTATGGTGCAATTATCTTAAAGAAACAGTGTACTTATATTTACTGTGCAATGCACTGCACAGCAATGAAACCCCTCCTGTCCTTGATGTACAATCTATGAGCAACTGAATGCCAGACTTATACCCTCTCAATTAAAACACATATAGTTACTACCCATTAGTAAAAACACAGCAAATATCCTTTAATAAACAAGTATTTGAGTTAAGTCTTCCATCATCTAACCCTTGTTCTATAATATTTAGCAGCTGCATTCTATCTAGAAATTGCTCTTTTCAGTAAATTATTTTTACCACTTTATGCCTTTTCCTCTCCAGCCATCACCACTTCTCCTGAACATCATACTTAATGCTTTCATTAATGGTCATTTTGTGTACTATTCACCTCTACCATCAGTTACCTTAATAATCAGTTCACCTTACTTTTTGATTTAATGTTGCTTGCGTTTTTTTTTCCTTTTGGTTTATTGTTATTTGCTATTTCTCCATTCATTACCTAGCCTGGAGTTAGCCATTCTGTTTCTGACTGCATGACCAATCATCTTGTCAGCACTTATTTTAAGCTCATGGTACCATTCCCACCACCTCTGTTGTGCTGTAAATCTGTTTATGTCCAGACTGTCCATATGGAATGCTGTCATCAGTTCTACATTCCCAGTCCTCATCTTTCACTTGCAGATGAATTTACTGAGTAACAGCATTACATCAGCAGAGTGTCTTGCGGTATGTCCTTGTCTGATTCTGAGGTGTTTGTACACACAAGTTATGGATCTATCATGAGCTACTACTGTGTTACTATCATGAGCAGGATTATTCCACTGCACCGTGAGAATAATGCCAAGACAACCTTGGTTGAATGATAGCATACAGAGATCTGTCTAAAGCCTTGTCAAAATAAGCAACTGGCTGGCAGAAGGCAGCAGCAGTGACCTGCTTGAGAATGGAGGCAGTGTGGATTTCATGATGTGTAAATGCAGGACACGATGGCTGGCTATGGAAAGCAAAAAGATCACAAATCTGTATTAGAATCTTACCACAGGACGACATGATATTCATTCCTTTACCACATCCATCTGCGACTTTTTGTTTCCCGTACTGCATTTGATAATATGCTCACTGTATATGTTGTATATTAATAACATTTTACAATATACCTTTGTTCTACACCAGAAATTTTTAACATTTTTCATCTCATGGCACACAAATTAATTACAAAAATATTGTGACACGGTAAAAAAATATATTATATTTTTTGCCGATCTGACTTAAAAGGTATAATTTCGATTTCCTCGCATTTAATATTTAATGAGATCTCTGAGCTTGACATGGTCTACTACACATATGCTTATTATCAGCCATCCAAATATAGGACAAGTCCCAAAAGCTGCAAATGATAGTAAATCAGACTCTCCTTAATATCCTGAAATCCACTGATGAAATAATAAAACAACTGAAAGTTGAAATTCAGTTAGACATTAAAATGATAATTAGTCCCAAAAACTCCATTAAGTCTGTCCTTTCAAATGACCCAAGGTTCGTTTGTAAAAATCAAGCAGCCAAAGATCAAAAAAGAACTAGTAATTCTATAAGAGCAGTAATTAAAATCTGCTCCTATTTTTGAGGGTTTATCCAGATTTCTTCAGCTGAAATGTCCAGAGGTATGCAAACCTCTTTACTCTCTCTCTCTCGCACACCTGTTTCAAAAAGTGTATGCTAACACAAATCCTAATAATCAAGTAAAATATGTCCTGTTTTGAGCAATGTAACTGGTATTATCTCAGATAAAATCTTAAAGTGGTATTCTCCTTATAAACAGACTATACCAGTAAATATGTCAGCATAGCTTGTAAAATATATGCAATATACAAGTACTCATAATGGTATTCCTCTTATTACAACTGCTGTGGCTATCAGGAACTTTTTGGAGCTGCCTTGAAGGAACTTTTTTGATGGGATTGAATCCATAAACATTCATATTGTCTTCCCAGCTGCCTTTAAACACATGCATTTAATTCTACAGCAACCAACTCTTTGAATAAATAGGCCCCACTATCAACAAAAACTCTCTCTCTGTTTTAATTTCAGACAGAAGTCAGTGACCATGACGGCTTCATTCTGAGTCTAGTCAAACAGTGTAATGAATATTAAGTCGTAAGATACAGTTAATCAGCACAGAACAATTTAATTACAAGGAATGGCTGCACAGCGTTTCAAACACAGTCAGTGGGAACAGCACAAACGGCCTTGATAATTTTTAAAGGGAGTAACACAAATGTTTCTACAAACAAGTTATATAAATCATGCATGAAAACTAGTATCACCTCACAGGCCAGTGTTTTTTGAATCCAATGTAAAGTAAACAGGTTCAAGCACTGAAAATTGCATACCTGCCCTGAATATTACAGATGATGCGAGATTAAAAGCTATGATATCGTACCTATAAAATAAGAAAGCTCATGCTTTGTGTGGCATTTTAATCAATGAAGAGATCATGTACCAAGAAACAGATGGATCCAAGCTCTTAGTACCAGGGAAGTGATTTTTTTCAGCTACTCTTGAGATTTCATTTGCAATTGTTTTTGTTGTTTCCCTTAGGTTTATAAGAGCAATATTTAAAATCTGTCCTTATTTTTGGTCATCTGTACTCAGTTATTTGTGGCTCTGTCCAGACTTCTTGCACCAAGAGGTTGAGACGTATGAGGTATGCAAACCTCTTCTAACTGATGCTGCTGCTCCCAGGGATCACTCTGTCTCACTCACAAACACCCACCCACCCACACCAACCCACTCGCAGTCTCTTCAACTTTCATGCACACATTCACTCACATGTAGACAGAAACACACCCACTTTTTTCGGTTTCATTTTTTTTTTATTTTACACTCACTAAACAGCAGAAGCACTGCTTAGTGAGTGTAAAATAATGGCTCGATTGATCTCACTATTTACTCGCTCACACACACACACACACACACACACACACACACACACACAACTTTACAGCAACCACTCAGACATGCCCCCAGTAAATTCATGCAGCGCATAGGTTTTAAGAATTTTTTTTATGTAATTCCTATGGAATTACAGACTGACCAACAGCATCATTCGTACATGCTAGTGCTACTGCCGTTTCATCTGCTGCCTCTTACCAGCATCTCTATGGTGTTTCAACAGGGTGGCAGCGAGAGGCAGCAGCCAATGGCAGCGCTAGGCAGCTGTGACGGGGATCGCGAGCTCTTGGAGTATCGGGGATCAGAAAAGGTTTACCAATATCTTAAAAAATCTTGCGGCACACCTGTTGACCTCTGATGGCACAATAATGTACCGCAGCACACCGGTTGAAAATCGCTGTTCTACACCATTTCTCCTGTGGCAGAGACTGAAATTGGTCCACTGCAATCAGAGCTTCACCCTTGTTAACAAATTCAAATGAATAAGAGATATTGAGAAAACCAGCAGGAGTTCGGAGAGCTCTACATTATTTATTTGTTTTAATTTTACATGATTGGAATACTACAGATTTTCTCTGAATTAATAAAAGGTCTAGATTAGCAATGCTCAGAGAGCAGTAAATACACTTTTTTTTTTAATCCTTCTTTACTCATGATCTCCTCCAAAGAGTCAAAGTATTACTTCTAAATCCTTTACTAAACTTTTTCTTTAAATTTCTCTTTGTTGCAATTTATACTTGTACTTATTTACTCTGTGCTTAGTACTCCTTAGTATTATTAGTATTTATTCTGTGATGTTTTATAATTGTACAGTGCTTAGTACTCTATTATTAGTATTTATTCTGTGCATTTAATTGTACAGTGCTTAGTACTCCTTAGTATTATTAGTATTTATTCTGTGCATTTAATTGTACAGTGCTTAGTACTCCTTAGTATTATTTATTACGTGCATTTTAATTGTACAGTGGTTAGGAAAAGGAAGATAACCTCACAAGCTAAACAATTAATACAATTTATGGATACAAATCATCTAAAAGATATACATGACTATACAGATTTGAGCTCAACTCAATTCACATTCTTTTCCAACAGATTCAAAGCATACTCCAGAATAGATAGGGTAATTACATCCACGCAAATAATACATGATTTAATAAACACCAAGATTGTGTCTGGCCCTATTTCAGATCATAATACAATCATACTTGAGCTTAACTTAAATGATACCCCAAAGACTCATAAGAAGAATTCCTGCATACATAACTCAATTAAAAGAATTTCAAATTTTTTTTTGAAGAAACACAGAATTTTATAAAAATCAACTTAACATCCAACTCTCATGACATATATGTATGGGATGCATTAAAAGCTTACTTATGCGGACAAATAAATTGTATTACAACAAAAGAAAGTCCTGGGATGAAGATTTAAAAAAATACAAGACAAACTAGATAGGTTACACCTCAAAATTAACAAGTTCACTCCTAAGAATATTAGAGGTGAAATAAACAAAACTAAGGAGGAATATAGTGCTATCTTACATCATAAGACTATGATTTCCTTAGAAAAATTTAAATTCCTTGCCTATTCAGCAAACCTGAAACATTTAATTAACCTTGCAAACAAAACCAAAAGAATCAACAAACAAAATCATATTAAAGAAATATACTCGTTAAGAAAAAAGAAAAAGGTTTATGATTTACAAGATATAATAGATGAATTCAGACATTTTCACATGATTAATCAAATTACTATCATCCAACCTATAGATAAAATAAAAGAATATAATAAAAAAACTTGTATGTCAAACTCAATAACAGTCAGAAATTATAGACAAACAGATCTCTCTAGTTGACATGCAAACTCAAATTAATAAGCTTAAACAGAACAAAGCACCAGGCAATGACGGTAACATACATGAACTATATAAAATATGCCTAAAATAGCTATTTCTTTACTCCATAAGGTATTTACTATAGCCCAGAATGACATAGTATTGTCTCCATCCTGGAATATACAATTATATCGCCCATTCTAAAATCTAGCAAGGACCCTAAATTATGTAATTCATATAGACCCATATCTCTTAAATATTGATTATAAAATGTTCATGAATATTTATGCTGATAGATTAAAAATGATGATGACCAGACAGGTTTTGTAACTAACAGAAGTACCTATAATAACATTAAACGGTCTCTTATTTTAATTGATTATTCACATAGAAAGAAAAAAAATTGTCACTAGTCAGTCTTGACATTAATTCAGCATTTGACTCGATTCATTGGGATTATCTATTCACATTATTACAATGTTTAAACTTTTCAGATAATTTTATTAACCTACTAATACATCTTTATAAAGAAGCCCTGGCATATATCAAAATTGGAACATACACATCAACTCAAATACCCATCACTAAGGGAACAAAACAAGGATGCCCCCTATCCCCCTTACTGTTTACCCTTATAATGGAACCATGGACTAATGATATACGAGGAAATAAAAATATAGGAGGTTTGGAAATAAATGATGAAATAACTTCTAAAATTCAGTTATTTGTTGATGATGTGCTTATCACCACTAAGGGAGATAATTCCTCCATAACAGCCTTATTTGAAGCCGGTAACACATTTCAAAACATATCTGTACTGACATTTAATGATGATAAAGATCCTACCTATTTATTCAAACAATAATAAGAGAAACATTAACAATGATACAAATTCATCACAGATCAAATTACATACTTGGGTATCATCCTTGCTAAATATATTAAATTAATCACAAAACTAAACTATAAGTGCTATATAAATATTCAAACCTTATTAATGAAATGGAATACAATTATATTTACAACTGAGGAAAGATTAACTATCATTAAAATGATAATTCTACCTAAAATTCTCTACATTATTTTAATACTTCCCAATAAAGTACTCATTAACAAGTTCAATTCCCTGTTATTAAAATTGTTTTGGTTTCCCAGGAAACCTAGAATAGCACTCGAACACAATCTTCATAGTTGGAACAAAGGGGGCATAGCCTTTCCTGATTTGAACCTTTACTCTAACGCCGCTATTATTAGATCCATAGCACAACTTTTAAATACTTCATATCAGGCCAAATGGAAAATATTCTGGGAATCTTCAGCTATGCTACTAATATTGAAACCACAACCTTACAAATTAGAATTAATAAACAACCCAATATTATGGATACTTAAAGATTACTTCACTACACACAGCATACCCAAACATTCATTTAGCTACTTATACAATATATTAATAAATTTTATATATAAACATTCAAGATATAAAGAACTTTTCTTAATAATTTTTCCAACAGCCTTTACTCAAGAATCCTTACAATCCTCAGATACAGATAAAATCACCTTGTTTAAACAAAAGGGTCTTTTGTATTGGTTTCAACTAATCACAAATGAAAGGGTTAAGGACATACATCAGATAATAAGTGAATTTCAGTTAGACAAATCCTTTTGGCTTAACATACAATCCCTCAGACTATTCTTGCAAAATAAAATAGTCCTGATTACTCTAGCTAACAAACATGACACTAGCATACTACTAGCTTTTTTTTAATTCAATTATCCAACATAAACAAACTTATTCAGACAAAAAATCATTTTTATACAGACTTAGAGAAGAAACATATTGTTGTCCAGCTAATTTCTGGAACTACTATTATATAACAAATAAAACATCTACAAGGAATTTAGATAAAACAAATATATTAGAATCTGCAGGAAAAACACTAACTTAAATGGAAAAAATATTTCTGGAGATTTTTATATAGCTCTTTCTACACCCCTCAACTTTGTTTGTGTCTTTCGGCTTTTCCCGGTTAGGGGTCGCCACAGTGGAACTCCGGTCCACTAATGATTGGTAGTGGATTTTTACGTACTGGGTTACCAGCCCTGACCGTACAACCTTCAACGAAGGCGCGCCCCATTCACGTATGCCTCCACACAGAAGACGCTCTAGCTGAGAATAGAACGGGACAACATCTTCCTATGAGACTACACCCCTCAACTAATGCACAAAATTAATGGAAAACAAAACATATGTAACAGATGTAAGTCTAATATAAACATTGACTGGACCCATATGTTTTATGACTGCCCTGCAATAAGTTTATTTTGGAAAAGTATCAATGAAATTATTCACAGACAATTTCACTTTGACCAAATCTTTAATATTCTTCAATACACCTATACCTTGCTGTGTAAAAAAAGTTAAAACATTCCTTACTCTGGGCAATACCAGCAGTAGCCAGGAAAACTATAACAAGGAACTGGATATCTGAATCCTCTCCATCTTATAATGATTTTAAGAAAATTCTAATGGAAGTTTGCCAATTACAGATTGCAAATATGACATCTAGAACAAGTAGAAAAACTTAAAACTATCATTTATGGGTCAATTTACAGAATCGGTTGAAAAGAGATTGATAATATCATACAAGTTAAATTTCAGCTTCTTAATGTGTTATATATATGGAAAAATCAAATTCTAGTCATTACAATAATAATCAATGGATGTCTTTGTAAATAGTTTTAGTAATTTCATTTTATTTGTTAAATATTGTTATTTGAATGTCTATGTGATCACCTTTTTGAATTGCAATTTTTTTGTGTTAAAAGACCATGTGAATGTCCATATATATTTACTTAAAATCAATAAAATTGTTTTAAAAAAAAAAAAGAAAATGTTTATCAAAGTTTGCAAAAATGTTACAATGTTTCTGGAGTTAAGTTCTCACTTCTTTTTCCAATAAAAAATAAATAAAAAATAAACTGTGTTTTCAGATACTGCAGACTTGCTGCTGTGTTCCTTTCAAATTAAAACAACAGTTCCATTTTAAGGCTGAAGTACATGGATGGTTGTTAAATGTACCTTCCATCTTTTGCAGCTGCTGCCCTGACAATAAAACAAACTTCATTTTTATTTTGCTCATTTGTATTTGTGAACATGGTAAAGCATGCAGCCAAGTGGGCTTGTGGTTGTGCTTGTTTTATTTTCTCTATTTGCTTGTATTTGACAACTGAGATTACACACAGATCATGCATTCCCTCAACCTACTCAAAAAATCTGGGAAACCACAGAGCAAATAAAATCCACGCTATCATTCCAACAATTCTGGAAGGAACTCAAGCAGGCTGAATGCAAATCTTCCCAAACCAGCTCCATCATTTAGACTGGATAACTCCTCAACCTCTAAACACACTAAACATACTGCATCTTCACTCTGTGCAAAACCACTTCCTACTTTATCTATCTGCTGCACTCTGTGGTGTGTTGCCTGTCAGATAAGACATTAAACTCAGGGCCATCTGCTCGAGTTTGTGGTAGCTGAGATGGATGTAAAAGATCCAAAGCACTTATCTAAAAGAGTAGAAGTTCTCCAATGTCCTGGCCAAATTTTACCTAATACTATCAAAAACTGAAGCTGTTCCCCACACCAGATTATAAAAACAAGGAAAAAGGTTTGCTATAGTGGGGAGAGGTCAACCAGCACCCCCCCCTTTAACTACATAAACACCACCAGCTTACAGGTAGCTCGGTCTTGGGAGGCAAGAGTCAGGGGAAAGCTTGCCTATCTGATGAAGCAAGATTTGATGAGTCAGGATTGATGGAAAAGATTTTAAGACAGGAATGAATAGAAGGAATAAGCCACAGTGTCCCAAATTTAGCAGGTATCATACCTGTTGAAGTGATTATAAATATTACCAAAAGTCAACAGCTGTTTAAATTGGTCTACTTTTAAATTTCGAACTTTCAAAACATCAAATTTCTTATGGTTGAGGCCATAATATCAAAGTTCTGACACTTTGAAATTTAAACCAAAAATAAATAAAAACAAGAATTTATTATTATTTTTTTTTTTTACATTTTTGCAGGGGGACAAGCCCCCTGCACTCCCTACACCCCCTGCTAATTAAATATACCAAGTCTGAGATTACACTACAGCGAGAAAAATGGTAAATATACTGTTCTGCACTGTACAGCGATCTTCATTTAAACAGTTTGAAGTTTCAAAACTTCAATCTTACGGTCTTGACTATAAGAAATTAGAAGTTGTGTAACTTCGAAATTTAGAAGTAGACCTGTTTTGCCAGTGGCCTGTTACACAAGACCTAGATCTAAAGGCGGTGTCTTATTAGCTTGGAAACTATTCATCTGCTAAAACTAGGAAAAATGATATACAGAACAGCCAATCACACTCTAAAGGTTCCTCTACTAACAGGACTTTTCTCATTAAAGCGAAAGAGAGACTTCATTTTGTAAAACAGATTTATAATTTTACCTTTCATTTGCACAAAATTATTGATGCATCTGAACTCTCAAAACAGACTTTATGCGAATGTAGCACAGGCTTTAAAATCATTCAAGGCAATAATATGCAACTTGCAAAAAAGAAAAGGTTGATCTCATTATTTGAAACAAAGTAGTTTATCCCAGTAGTGTTAAATTTCAGTCTTCACTTGCAAGTGGCATTAAGAAGTTCCATTATGGGAAAATTGTTCCCCAGTAAATCTGGTGTGTGTGTGTGTGTGTGTGTGTGTGTGTGTGTGTGTGTGTGTGTGTGTGTGTGTGTGTGTGTATATGCACACATACACATACTCGCACACGTGTGTATCTACACGGTTTCTGTGCTGCTCTGCTTACTTACCACTATTGTAGGACTGCAAAAACATCTGCAGTAAGCTGAAGGCTCCCCCAGTGAAGTCTAGCAGTACATTTCCAATGCTCCATCCTTCTGTGCTCTTCCGGCGATAATTTAGATATACCTAAATCATAAAAAGAGCACAAGTAATCACTGCAATTTGCCTAACAGTATTGTAGGTTCATAAAAACAAGTGCCACATAGAAACATTTTCAAAGTGAAATCTAAATTGCAAAATGAATTTAGGATGAACATACAAGACTAAAAAAACCGTGACAGATGCCATCCCTCAAACATAAGAAAAAATGTAATGTATACATGCATACAACGGTTCCATTTTAAGGAGCAACTACCCATAAGGCTGAAGTACATGGATGGTTGTTAAATGTACCTTCCATCTTTCGCAGCTGCTGCCCTGACAATAAAACAAACAGATGCATCCACATAACTCCTCTTTGTTTTTATTTTGCTCATTTGCATTTGTTAACATAGTAAAGCATGCAGCCAAGTGGGCTTGTGGATGTGTTTATTTTATTTTCTCTATTTGCTCGTACTTGACAAATGAGATTACACACAGATCATGCATTCCCTCAACCTACTCAAAAAATCTGGGAAACCACAGAGCAAATAAAATCCACACTATCATTCCAACAATTCTGGAAGGAACTCAAGCAGGCTGAATGCAAATCTTCCCAAAACAGCTCCATCATTTAGACTGGATAACTCCTTAACCTCTAAACACTTTCCCTAAACACACTAAACTTACTGCATCTTCACTCTGTGCAAAACCACTTCCTACTTTATCTATCTGCTGCACTCTGTGGTGTGTTGCCTGTCAGATAAGACATTAAACTGAGGGCTATCTGCTCTAGTTGGTGGTAGCTGAGATGGATGTAAAAGATTCAAAGCACTTATCTAAAAGAGTAGGATAAGTTCTCCAATGTCCTGGCCAAATTTTCCCTAATACTATCAAAAACTGAAGCTGTTCCCCACACTAGATTGCTGGTGTGTGTGTGTGTGTGTGTGTGTGTGTGTGTGTGTGTGAAAATCTAAAACTGAACTACCTTACACAGCAATCAATCAAGAAGGCCCATCAAAAGCTAGAATCTCCCTACAGAGCTAAACCTTTCCTGTCCAATTCTACAAAGAAACATCCTGGTACTTCTTCTGTCCACACTCCATTACTCTACTCCAAGACTTACTAACATACAATCCACCCTACTAAACAAGTTACATCGATGCTACAAAAAACACCTATATTAAACCTACCACAGCACAGCTCTCAATGAATTACACTGGCTAGAACTACCCCACATGCTCATGACCTCATATGTAAACCAAAAAGTGTCCATCCCTTCACAACCTCATTCAACTATACACACTTCTTGGATCTACTGACAAGCTATGCCTGTATGTCACCAAATCTAACAATTTTTCTGGTAACTCAGCCATTTAATTATTTTACAAAAAAAGAATAGTTGTGTAAAATCTTACCATAACCATAGATATCCTTCTCTTCCATGTTGCAGAACTCATACTGTGGAATTTCCCGGCTCAGGTGACCCAACGTTAGCTCCTATACAAAAGCTTAAGCTTGGTTGCTGTAGGTGCGTGGGGCGTCACGTGCAGGGCCATAAACCTAGGACCATAAATGTGACATCTGCATGCACAGACCTCAGAACTTGAAGCCCAGGATAAGGTGTATACAAGAACAAGTTGAGGCTAAGAAGCAAATGTCCCTGAACGGCTGTACAGATTAGCCTGTAGGGAGTGGATACAGAGGTCAAAGGCCAACCATCCAGTACAGATAGCAAAAAGGGGGTATGGAGGGTGGGAAGGAATACTGCAACATGGAAGAGAAGGACATCTATAGTTATGGTAAGATTTTACATAACTATTCTAAGTCCTTCTATTCCTATGTTGCAGTAGTCATACTGTGGGGGAGTGCCATGGCTTGAAGGAGTGAAGGGAGGGGGCAGAAGTAGAGGATTCCAAGAATCCCTGCAGGATTGCCCTAGCAAATCTTGCTCTTGCCCTGGAGACCTGGTCTAGCTTGTAGTGTTTTGTGAAAGTGTGAACTGTAGACCAGGTAGCTGCTTCCATTATGGAGGTTGTGTCCAGCCCTCTAAGAAAGGCCTTGGAGGTTAGCTATGCCTCTAGTGGAATGAGCCCTAACTCCTTGAGGCAATTGTTTGCCATGATGTGCGTAGCAGAAGAGAATGGATTTCCTAATCCAGGAGGAAAGCAGACTGCCTTACCCAGAGCTCTGGGGTGGAAGGAGATGAAGAGTTGGTCAGATATTCTGAAGGACTTAGTTTTGTCTAAGTAGAATCTCAGTTGTCTGTGTACATCTAGGGAATGAAAGATCTTCTCTGCAGAATTGGTTGGAGATGGGAAGAAGGTAGGTAAGTGAATGGACTGGTTTAAAGATAGTTCATTCACTACTTTGGGCATGAAGGAAGGGTTTGTGCACAAGGTCACCCTGTCATTGTGGAAGGTGGTGTAAGGAGGACGGGCTATGAGGGCCTGTAGTTCAGACACTCTTCTGGCAGAGGCAATGGCCAATAAAAGAATGTTTTTCCATGTGAACATTTGTAAAGAAGCTGTGCTGGCTGGCTCAAAAGGAGGTAAGGTGAGTTTTTCCAGCACGAAATTGAAGTCCCAGGGAGGATGGATGGGTTTTCTTGGTGGTCTGATATGCAAGACCCCTCTCAGGAAATGTTTAATGTCCTGTCTAGAAAGCAGAGGTGGCTGTAAGGGCAAGCAGGATGAAATGGCAGAAAAGTGGACTTTCACTGAAGAATATGCTAGTCCTTCCTTAATGAGCTCACAGATATAGCTAGGACAAGCGAGGGATCCGCCTGAAAAGGATCCCTGTCCTTACCTGCCTGAAAAGGATCCCTGTCCTTAAGGGAACACCATATTGAGAATCTCACCATTTAGACAAATAGTTTTTCCTAGTAGTAGGTTTCCTGGCCTTCCTCAGGACTGAGAGCACATCCTCTTATTGTTGTCTGAAAGGGATCAGAAGTTGATCAGCCATAGAGTTGGATGCAGCAGAGACAGCTGAGAGTGAATCAGAGTTCTCTTTTGTTGGGTTAGTAGGCACACCTTGTGGGGTAACTTGTGGTGATTGCCCTTGGCTAGGGAGTGAAGAATGGGGAACCAGTGTTGCCTTGGCCAAAAGGGGGTCACCAAGATGATTTTTGGTTGTTTCTTCGCGATTTTTCTAAGGACCTTTTGTATTAGACGGAAGGGAGGGAAAGCGTACAGGAACATTCCCTTCTATGGAAAGCTGAAGGCATTCACTCTCCAGGCTAGAGGAGTGTAATCCCTAGTGCAAAAGGTTTGTAGTTGTCCGTGCTGGGGAAAGGCAAACAGATCCACTTGAGGTGTGCCCCACTGGTGGACGAGGTCTAGGAAGGTATCCCTGTGCAACATCTATTTGTGTTGTACACAGGATGTTCTGCTGAGCAAATCCGCTTGTTTGTTTTCCTGAGAGGGGATGTAAGAGGCCTGTAGGAAAAGGTTGTGGTTGGCTGCCAGACCCCAGATTTGTAGGGTTATCCGGCATAACTGGCAAGCCTTTGTCCCTCCTTGTTTGTTTAGGTACCACATGACAGTTGTGTTGTCTGTCACAATGTGGAGTAGCCCTGGTTGCAAGATGGGAAGGAAAGCTTTTAGAGCCAGCAAAACAGCAGTCATTTCTTTGACATTGATGTGCTGCTTTTCCTGGGCAGTGGTTGAACCCTGTTGTACCCTGTAATCCTGTAATGTTGCCCCCCACCCTAGGTATGATGCATCGGTGTGCGTGGATTGGGTGGTGGGGGGTAGTTGTTGTGGAATGCCCTGGTTTTGTAAAGTTTGCTGAATCCCCCACTGTAGTTCTGTTTTCAGGCAGGGCAGACGGGGGATAAGTTAGTCTAGTGGATGTTGGCTCTGAGACCACACATTCTTTATGTACCATTGGAATTTTTTCATGTGCATCATTGCTGATGGGAGCATGGGAATAGTGGCTGCCATGAGACCCAGAACTTGCAGAAATTGTCGTGCAGATAGGTGAGATACTGAAAGTAGGTTTTGAAAATGGGCAGAGAGAGACTGCACTTTATCTAGCTGGAGGAAGGATCTCATTAGGTTTGTCCTGACCCTGCAGCCAAGGAATACTTTGTCCTGTTGAGGAAGAAGAGGATTTCTGAAGGTTTAGGGTGAATCCCAAGTTCTGCAGGAGAGACATGGTGAACTTGAGATGGGTCTGTAGGGTGGACTCTGATTCTGCCAGATTGAGAATGTTGTCCAGGTAAGGGTAGATTTGGACTCCCTTTGTTCTGCAATAGGCAATGGTAGGGGCCAAGCACTTTGTAAAAACAGTGGGAGCCGTAGACATGCCAAAGGGCAAGGCTGTAAACTGAAAGTGTGAAGAGTGGCTAGTAAAGCACAGAAACTTCCTGTGGGATGGCCTGATATGGATGTGCAGGTAAGTATCTTTTATGTCCAGAGTGACCACGAAGGCTGGGGAGGGTATGAGGGGTAGGAAGGTTTGAAGGGAGAGCACCCTAATGGAGGGAATCTTCAGGAACAAGTTGAGATATGATAAGTCTAGGACTGGTCTCCAAGGGCCATCCTTATTTGAAACTAAGAACAGACGGGAGTAAAAGCCTTGTCCTTCCTGTCCTGAGGGAACTGGTTCTATAGTTCCTTGAGTCAGGAGTTCTTTCAGAATGAGAGGGGAAAGAGGAAGCGGATTATTTGGAGGGAAAGGAATTCTTTTTGGTTTGGGTCTTTCCTTCCATGATAGGAAATATCCTTTTTGGATGATAGAAAGAACCTAAAAATCTGCTTTGATGGATTTTCAGAAGGGAAGGCAGTGGGCAAGGTGGGCGGACAAAGGCAGAAGAGCAGGACAGTCATGCTGAAAAGGGGCCCCCTCTGTCTGGAAAAGGTTGATTGGTTGGGGCCTGGGAGTCTGGAGGCCTTGAATAAGGCTGTCTCCTGGATGACCTGTGGAGCCTAGAGGACTAAGGGCATGACACTGAAGGAGTCCGTCTGACAAAGGATGTTTTTTGCTGGGTAGTTCCTATAATATCTAGGGAAGGGAGACACCAGCAGATGCTTAATGTCCTGCAGTTCTTTGCTTTTCTCTTGTAAGTTTTTAAAAGTTCTGCTGATTTTTTCCCAAATAAAAGGTTGTGATCCACAGGCAACATCCATGATTTTGTATTTGAAATCCTCTGCTAGAGGTTGTAGGTGAAGCCAGGAGTATCTGCGTAAGGCAGATGCAGAGGTAGCAAACCTGGCTGAAGCCTCTGCTGCATTGTAACTGCACCTGATAAGAGTGCCTGGCTACTTGTGTAGCTAGAAACAGTTTTGATGTAATGTCAATCTGGGGTGGAAGCCTGAGAGACCAGGTCCAGGGCATATTTAACCATGTGGGTTTGGGAATTGATAGCCCTGAAGGCCAGAGTAGAGGAGGTGTATACCTTCTTCCCCATTCTGTCCATGGTTTTGCTGTCTTTATCTGTTGGCAAAAGTGAAGCAGATGGTAATTGCCTAGACTGTCTGGAGACACAGCAATAACTGCTGGGAGAGCCAGGGGAGGTTTCACCAGAAATTTCTGGTCATCAGGCACTTTGTGAAATCTATCTGGCCATTTAGGGGCAGGAGGTTGTGAATCTGGCTTCTTGGAGACAGAGTTAAAGGCATCCAGGAAAGCTGGAAGCACAGGTTGTGACTCAAGTTGCAGAAGTTCAAATTATCTTTTCTGGGTATCTGACATTAAGACAGTATCCCACTTGAAGTACTCTTTCATTTTTGAAATAGTTTCCTCAAAGGTAATATCCTCTGGTGGGGAATCTCCTTCAATAGAGTCTTCGTCTGGAGAGCAATATCCACAGGTGAAGCAATTTGGGAAACATAGGAAATAGATTCTTCAGAAGACAAGGATTGCTGTGGTTCTTCTTCTTCTCCCTGATGAGTAGTGGTTAAAGGTAGGGAGGAGGCAGAGTCTGGCCTGGGGCTCAGCACAGGAATGTTGGTAGGTGCAGGGCCTAAGGGCCATAAAGGCCTGCATTAGTGAGTTGGTAAACAGCTGCCAATCTGGAGTTCCTTGAAGCATAGGGCTCAAATGCTGTTTTATATTTGTTGGCTTGGGCTTAGGGGTAGGTTTAGAGACAGAGGCCTGGGGTGGAGCAGGAGAAGTCTCGGTTGGCCGATCGAGTGTTGGTTCCCCCTCAACGTTGGTTATGGATGGTGTCTGGGTAAACTCTGTTGATGTGCTTTCCATGGCTGCAGAAATGGCCTCTTCCAGAGGAACCGTCGAGGCTGACTGAGTAATCTGGTGTCCCTCGGCCCCTAAATCGGTAGTGGAGTGGCATCAGGAGAAGGCCTGGAAACCTTGGCCTTCTTCCTCGGTTGTTCGGTTTGGGCGGCCAACTTGGATTCCATCCTGAGAGTGAGGTGTTTTAGTCTCTGATTTGACAAACACAAGTTGAGTGCAACAAGTCGGCTGGGTAGAGTCTTTGGCATGAAGGACTAACAAATGGGGCAGGCCTTATAGGTTCATAGATTCATAGATTAGTACTAAGCTAACTGCCCTTGCGAGACATTTTAAGCCTAGCCAATTATCCCTTATAAGACTCAAACCCTGCACCCTATGTTTGTAAGGCAAACACCTTAACCATTAGGCCACCCTCCCAACTCCTGGTTGTGCTCCTTTCTTAAGCAAAACAGTCGTGAGAGTCTTTGTGTGGTATCTGACTCCCGCAGTTACATTTGCTCTTTTTCTCACACATCGACTAAAGGGGAATCTACAGCAACCACACTCAAGCATACGTAAGAGAAGAAATCCCCAACAAGGTACTTATCTTTAGAAGTCTTTGGTCGTAGGAGCGAAGCGGTCGAAGTAACGTCATTTGCGGCTGAAAAGTTCTGAGGTCTCTGCGTGGAGATGTCAAATTTACAGTCCCTGGTTTATGGCCCTGCATGTGATGTACCAGGCACCTACAGCAGCCAGGCTTAAGTTTTTGTATAGGAGCCAATGTTGGGTTGCCTGAGGCGGGAAATCCCACAGTATGAATACTGCAACATAGGAATAGAAGGACATCTGTTAATTAATAACATAATGGTGTCACTCAGTGACTGAATCAGGAAGTACGAATGTAGAAAGAGAGAAAAATGTGAGACAGCAGCTTATGCTTGGCACCCAAACTCAGCTAATAATCTGGACGTCTGTCTGACCTTTGGGGAAGAAGGGGATCAGACTGCAACTGCAATAAAGAAAACATTGACAAGGATCTTTTAAAACAGATCAAACAAGGAGGCGGGAAGGGGATGCTACTTTGCAAGACTTCTAAGCCCATGTCTTAGAAATATTATGGCAGATCAGAAGGAATGCAGAAGTGGTTTAAAACATTTTCACTGCACTAGCCTTGCAAAAAGCTGTAATGACATGGTAGCCAAACTCAAAACACAGCTCCAAAACCAAAGGAAGTGGCTAGCACTAATGCCCCTAGTATAAATGTTTTCAACACTGTTAGAAACATACCCCCTTCTTCAGGGGATTCCTACTGGCAATTATATTTGAAATCATGAGAATGAGCATCCACAGCCAGCCAGTCCACCCCAAGGAGAAAGGATGCTAGAGGAGTCCTACCACAGAAGGTCCACAAGGGGGAAGGACAGGCATAAACCTCCATCAAATGAGACTTGGGGAAACAAACCTGCTAAAGAATGCACAACAACCCTCGGGCGGGAACCATGGGTGTCTACAAACACTGAAAGTAATGTACTTTCTGGCCAGTGGTGGTGGTGGGGTAGTGATAGAAGTGTTCATTTTTCTTAAATCCTTCTGAATGGTGGCTGATTACTGGCTTTCACCACCCTTCTCTTGTTGTCCTAGGCTGCCAGGAGTCAGGAGGAACAAATGAGTCAATAGAAATTGATGATCACAGGAGGGGGATGGCTGTGGAACAGAAACAGATAAAGCAGTACATATAAATTAAGTCTACAGAAAAGTGAAGATTGTCAGTACAAAAGGTTAAATGATTATGTTGAGGCACCAGTTAAACTTTGACACTCAGTAAGTAGTGTGAATTTACAATTAAAAAACATCTTCTTTAGCTATGTCAAGAATCTAAGTGGCAATGCTCAGATCTGCTCAGAGTTGGTGTAGAATGGCACAAAATACAGTGAAGTGACCAATATCGCCAACATCCTGGCAGACAGGTTCAGTGCAAACTTTGCCCCCCCTCTCACCCCCAAAAGGGCCCATAGCCATACCAGAAGAATGTAGAGCCCTTGAAATCGCAGACACTCAGGTTAAAACAGCCCTCTCCAAAGCCAAAAACACAGCATCAATGGGGCCGGACAGTGTCCCAGGCTGCGTTCTACACGAGCTCAAAGACGAACTAACCCCTCATCTAAACACACTGTTCAAACTCAGCCTCTCCACAGGCTACGTACCCATAGAGTGGCACACAGCAATAGTTATTCCGCTCCACAAAGGTGGAGCTACAACAGACTCCAGGAACTATCGCCCTATAAGCTTGGTCTGCAAGGCTATGGAGTGCATCATCATGGAACTCATTAACAGAGACATTGGGAACCTCCAAACTCTGGATCCTACCCAGTTCAGCTATGATACGGGCAGATCATGCATCCTAAACCTGGTGGACTTCTTTGAGACAGTTACCAAGGCTATAGACGAGGGAAAGGTGGTACACACAGCCACCCTAGACCTCGCAAAGGCCTTCGACACCATTCCCTATTCTGGTATTATAGACAAGCTCACCAGCCTGAACATAAACCCCTACGTCACAAGATGGGTTGCCAACTGGCTCACAGACAGAACCCACATGGTGGAAGCTGAGGGAGCTAGGTCTGACTCTAAACCAGTTACAAGTGGCATTCCTCAAGGCTCAGTCCTAGGACCCCTCCTGTTTAGCATATACTTCTCAGAGGTACAGGCAAGCACAGGAGGACTACGGCTGACCAAGTTCGCAGACAACTGCAAACTAGGGGCTATAACTGACACTCTGGCTGACACAAACATCCTCCAAAAGGGTCTCATTGAGATGGATACCTGGTGTCAAAATCATGGCCTCAAGCTAAATGTCAAAAAGTGCATAGTCATCCCCTTTGGAAAAAACAAACTACCCACAAACTACCACATAGGTGGTAGTCCCCTAAATACAGAAAATGTAATAAGGGATCTGGGGACCCAAGTAGATAGTAATCTCTCCTTTGATAATCACATTGCCAAAGTGGTTAGAAAATCCTTCTATGTGGCCCACCTAATCACAAAAGGGTTCGCATCCAGATCAAAAGAGGTCATTGTGCCCTTCTACTCATCACTCATCAGACCCATCAGAGTACAACGACCCATTTGGGATGTACCTTACAAGACACCTGCAATGCTGGAAAGACCACAGAAGTACCTGACCAAGAGGATCACTGACCTCAAACAGATGCCCTATGCAGCTCAACTGAAGAAACTCCAGCTGTACTCGGTTGCATACCGCCTACTCAGAGGTGATCTCTGCCTGACACACAAGGCCATGTCCAACCCAGAATTGATGGACATACTCCACCTAAAGAAAACATTATCCCCTCGAGCCACATGCTCCAGGGATCTAAATCTCACCACAACAATAAACGGGACGTGCTGGAGGGATAGATTCCTGTCCCAGAGACTTCCCGTGCTTTGGAACAAGATTCCAATCTACATTAGGCAGAGCTCCTTGCTAACCTCTTCAAGAGGAACCTTGATGAGTGGATGGGAAACAGAAAGTTTACCCCGGGGATCAATTCAGTGGCTCTGCTGGACAGAGGCACAGGGAAATAATCTAAGGGGGCGGCAAAAGCCAACACATTCTGGCTAGGCTTATAAATGCCTTCAGGCAGATAGCCTAGTACCTACCTATGAACCTATATGCTGTGCGACAGTTCCACACTTACTTGCACATGTAGTATGCTGTGTGATAGTTCCAGACTTCTTGCATGTGCATGTAATATGCTGTGCGATAGTTCCACACTTACATGTGCATGTAATATGCTGTGCGACAGTTCCACACTTACATGTGCATGTAATATGCTGTGTGACAGTTCCACACTTGCATGTGCATGTAATATGTTGTGCAACAGTTCCACACTTACATGGGCATGTAATATGCTGTGCGATAGTTCTCAACTTACATGTGCATGTAGTATTTAATAACTTATGTAATAAGTTGTCTCCGCATTACTTGAGAAATGTCTCCATAATGCC
The DNA here is from genome assembly GCF_019279795.1 of Protopterus annectens. Taxonomy (NCBI): domain Eukaryota; kingdom Metazoa; phylum Chordata; order Ceratodontiformes; family Protopteridae; genus Protopterus; species Protopterus annectens. The sequence continues at coordinate 124,304,427 of NC_056747.1, read as the reverse complement.
TATTTACTACCCAACCCTAAAAAAACAAAGTTAGTGCCATTTTCCCCAAATCACACATGCATGATAAATAAAATTGAAAATCTTTTCACTAAAAAAAAAAAAAAAAAACCTGAAAATTGAAGTAGTCTCCTATACAAAACTTCTTGGGAGTTATTAATCTTTATAGGATCAATGAAATTAATTGCTTAGATGCTGCAAAAAAATACTCTAGCCACCACCTTCTTACTGCCAACTCTCATATATGCTGCTCCTATCTTAACAAACTTAAACAATACTTGAAGAAAGAAACTCGTCTCCTGCTACAATAAATTTGCCACCGGTCTCCCTTATAGGGCCTATCATAGTCATAGCTTGAAGCAATTAAACTGGCTTGAACTACACAACTACCTAATATATTCACAACTAACTACATCACATAAACTCACTCTCATCCAGAAAAATGCCCTGCACTGCAAAATGTATTACTGCCCTACTGTCCAGCAAGGGACCTCTGCTCTAGTAACAAATTCTTATTATTTACAAATAAATCAAATAATGTTACAGGAGACTGGATCTACTCCCAATACATTGCTAAAGTCTGAAATAATATTCCCACATAAACAAAACACTCTGACAAACTCAATAGTTTTAAACCATTGCTTAAACAACATCTTAACCAATCCCGGTTCTGCACATACTCATGTTAAGAATAAGATTTTGTGTTCACCATATGATACTCTCCAAAGACTCTCCTTGCACAGAAAACACCCAACCGCTGACTGAAATGTCAAAACAATTTGTTTAGTAACTGCTGCCTGTACAATCCAATAAGTTGCATGTGGGCTTTCTCTTTAGTACTTCCACCTCTGTAAAACCTTAGAATGTGTACGTTAACTACTGTATGTATATATAACTGTAAACAGAAATGTAACTAGTCAGTATTTAACTGGAGCTTGGTATAATGCAACTTAAGCAAATGGAGCTTTTCTCCCTGGGTCTCTGCTGAAAATGGGTATTATCCAGTTGGACTTTCCTGGTAAACAAAGACATATAAACTTAGTATAATGCAATATAAGCAAATGGTGGGTATTATCCAGTTGGACTTTCCTGGTAAACAAAGACATATAAACTTAGTATAATGCAATATAAGCAAATGGAGCTTTTCTCCCAGGGTTTCCGATGAAAATGGGTATTACCCAGTTGGGCTTTCCTGGTAAACAAAGACATAAATAAATAATAACCTTAAATTTGACCTGCATGTTTAAAATAACATAAAAAGACTTACCTAAACTTAGGAATGCTCTACAGGTATAAAAAACTTCCTTACCAACACCACCAAAACCCCTCTTGTTACTAGCTAACTTCTTCCATCTCTCTTGCATGGTGCACTTATATCCTAACCAACCTTCAGGCTAAGGTTAAAAATAAGCTGCAGGCCTGCTACAATATAGTTGCAAACTTTGCCACCAACAAACAATACCGCAGCCACCACTGTATTGCTGTTAAGGCTCAAACTGCCTCTCCACTTAAACAGCTCATCTCCACATACATTATTTACAAGAAAGGGGTAGGAGCAAATTACATGGCAAAAATGGGAACTGTGGGAACAATACAAACAGAGGAGGAACGAGGTTTAAAGGAAGGCAGGATCTGAATGAGCTGTGTAATGTTTGACTGACAATGACTGGATAGATTATAAGTGATGTATAATGTTTGCAACTAAAATTATGTCAATATCGTTTGTTTTCATTTATACATATGTATGATTGTCTATAGCTAAAGATGTTTCTTGTTTAAAAAAATGCAAAGATATAAAAGTGAAAAAATAAATAAAGCTAGTGACTTTCCTGCTTTTACTGCTATTCTCCATTCCTGTCACCCTAACAGACTACTTCAGTCTAATGAACATCATCAACTCTGCATATATTAACCCCACAAATCCTCTCTCCAAAGTCTCTACTCGTACTCTGTTGCTAAAAATAGAATTCTGTCTCTCTGCAAATTAGATCTACCTCTGTCTTCTCTGGCTTCAAACGACTACTACAAGACTAACTAAAAACTTGGCTGTGCTCCTGTACTACCCCAGGCTGAGCGAGTCTCTCCTTCTATGCAGCACTAGAATACATTGACTATGTTCAGAAAGAAGGAATTAACTACTTCTCAGACGAAAGACAACTATATTTCTGCCTAGGCTACATTATCTAGTCATCTCTGTTGCAAAGAGTGTATTCAGTGTGTTTAATGTCACCTCTATGAACTACAACATGTGAATACTTCAACTACTGACGGTGTTATTTTTCAGCTTGTTATAGTCATCCAAATATTTGCACTATGTATGAACTAAAGCTGAATTTTTACTTGGTTATTATGTCATTATTCTGTATTAGGTTTTGTAATAACTTTAACTGTAACCATATTATGTCAATGTGCAGCTTTTCTCCCTGGGCCTCCACTGAAAATGGGATATTATCCCAGTCAGACTTTACCCGGTAATTAAATGTCAAATAAATGAATAAATAAAATAAATACATCTGTTGGCTCCAATGGATAACTATTCAAACATCTTTTGCAGCCTTTGATCTTAAGGAATTTTCCCATAACATCTGTCCAACTGGGGGAATTAGAACTGCCTTTAGTTTCATAAACTTATCACGGTACATACATGTTACTGAAGAAACAACCCCCTAATATTTTAATATTTTTAAACAGAGGGGAGAGGACAAAGCTTTTCATCTTTTTATAAGAGATGATCACTCAGCAACAAATCAAGCAACAATTTACTTCATTATAGAGGATTCAGCAGATCATATTTTTGAGATGTGAAACATTTGCTCTATTTTTAAATAGTGATTTGAGAAAGTCAAAAAGTCAAAACTACTGTCATTAAGTACCTGAGGAGTGTATTTCGTCAGTGTGACTCCTAGTTTAATGTAGGAAAAATAGTAAAGATACTGTAGCCAAGTGATTTTTCCAGCCACAGCTACGAAAAGCGACGAAAGAGCAAATGCCCACGCTACCACCAGAAGTCCAATAGCGATTTTCGACACTTTTTGGTCTCCTCGCTGTATAAAACAAATACATATAACATTATTTATGATGGAACCATGACGAAAATGATCGATAACAATGACAAGCAAACTCAAACCTTTCATCTATAGAGCACATTATCAGAAGTACTAATATGTAAATAACCACAAGTGTTTTTATATGCCTAACAACAAAGCAGAAATGTCATTTATGCTTATTCAGTGGTATTTTGTTCACTTGTTACCACTTTGCACCTCTAAATCCCAGCAGTTTATGCATTACCTTGTTAAAAGATGTACTCTGCATGCTTTGCTACCTTTCTGAGGCCGTAGCAATGATCACAATAATGGAATACATCCTTAATAACATTGCTTCAACAAAAAAAATTTGCTCCAAAGCCAAAAACCTACCTTGGATAACCAAAGATGCTAAATCTCTTATTAAACAAAGAGATGGAGCCTGGATTGCTTATCAAACCTCCAAAACCTCAGAAAACCTCACCTCTTACAAACTAAGAAACCTAAGAAGCCAATACTATCTGACAAAAAAATCTTATTTTCTAGCTAGTCAGCAAAAACAAATAACCCACAAACATTTTGTCAAAACCTTAACTACCTCCTCAACCCTGGCAAAACCTCGACCCCTGCACCATCTATAACAAATAGCACTGAACGTATAGCTTCCCAATTTAACAATCATTTCAACACAACTATCACCTCACTTTTAAACAACATATCTAACCAGCCCCTTACAGTGCCTACCTCTACTAACTCTAAACCCAACTACTTCTCTTTTAAACCCACACAAACCTCTTATAACAAAAAACTCCTACCAAAACTAAAACCTACCCGTCTAGCGGCTGATCAACTCCCTAATGACTTCTTAAAAACTGCTACAAGCTCCATCGCCTATCCCGTATCTATCCTAATCAATCATTCCATCGCAGAACAATATGTCCCCATACTATGGAAAATATCCCATATCATCCCCCTCCACAAGGGAGGCCCATCTAAAGATCTCTCTAATTATCGGCCCATTGCCATTCTCTCACCTCTAGCCAAAATCGTAGAGAAATGTATCCATGAACACCTTACTACAAATAACCTCTTATCGAGTTCACAGCATGGCTTCCATCCACAACACAGTACCTCCACAGCCCTCAAAGATTCAGTAACTACATCAACCTCCTCAAAAACAATAGACAACTAGTATCTACTATATTCCTTGATATGTCTAAAGCTTTTGATATGGTATCCCACCAACTACTACTTAACAGTCTATCTTCCTTCAACCTCAACTCTACAGCTGTCAACTGGTTCTTTAGCTACCTTATTAATCGACAACAGGCAACTAAATGGGATAATAAACTCTCCACACTCTTCTCAGTCTGTGTTGGGGTTCGTCAGGGTTCCATCCATGGCCCTCTCCTTTTTATTATATTTCCAAAAGTCTGCTACTAAATCTGCTTCTATCATTCAATATGCTGATGACTCTACTCTTATTTGCTCTGCTCCCACACCCAAAGAACTCCAAGACAAACTGCAAAAGTCATTTCTTAATTATTGAAAATTACCTAAATGAACTTCAACTCATCCTAAACCCAAACAAAACAAAGTTAATGATCTTCTCTAACAGGAAATTCAAAGCAAAACCACCTCCTCTTTCCATCTACTCCACTAATGACACTATAATACAACTAGTTAACCAACCAAACTACTTGGGGTCACACTAGACAACAACCGAACATACAATAAACACAAATCATCCACAATTAAGAAAGTTCACATCAAACTTGGTGATTCTATATGGGGCCAAACCTTAACTTACTCAAAGTGCCAAACTTGCCACAGCCAGATCCCACTTCCTATCCACTCTTCTCTACTGTTCTCATCTTTTTACTAACCTGCACAAGTCTGATTTAAATCAACTTGATTCCTGCTATAACAAAATAGCAAAATTACCCAACAGGACTCATCATTGCCTTGCTCTTCAAAAACTATACTGGCTTGAATTTCCCAATCTGTTATTGGTCAATCAGCTCACCACTGCCCACTCTATTATCCACAAACCTGAAAACTGCCCGGCAGTGTCCAACTTAATGCAACTAAATACCAACCCCCGGACCCATAGATCATCTGATAAACATACTCAACATTACAAAGTCCCATAATTACTTTGGTTACTCTCTCTTCTCCTTCAAAGTAGCCAAACAGTGGAACCTATTACCCCAGAATATCTTAAAAAACACAGATCATTATAGCTTCAAGAAACTGCTAAAGGAATACCTTACTCAGCAATGGCTATGCTCCTGTAATACTCCTGGCTAGTTTTTCAAGCCTTCGATCAAATGTATTCAATTCTGCTATCTTCTTGTCTTACTTCTTACCAAATGAAAATACCACAATGTTTTTTAGTTATATATCTAATGAGTTTCATATTACTGTCTGTAGTAAGGCATAAGAAATGTAATGTTTTCTATTTTACATTCCCTTTTTGTAAATTGTGATTGTTGGCAACTGTCAAACTGTTTGTATATTGTTTGTAAATCTTTTAAAAATGTTTGTAATCTTTTTGTACTATTGTTATGGAGCTTATCTCCTCAGATCTCTGCTGAAAACGGGCTACTTGCCCAGCCGGACTCTACCCAGTTAACAAATGTAAAATAAATAAAAAATAAATAAAATATCACTCATTCTCCTTACCCAAGTAATCCAGTTTAGCGTTATAAAGGAGTTAGATTCTACCCCCAGCAAGCAGTGGGTGTAAGGCTAGAAGCCAGTTCTGGAGAGAACACAATTTGTGTGTCATAAAGACACGCACCCAAATGCCTTGTAATTATTTTCAATTAAAAACTGTAGTCACAGTGCCATTTTTAAGTCATCTATGTTAGCAAATTGTGGACCTGTATGAAACTTTAGTGACCACTAAAACAGCAGAACTAAAATGAAAGTTTGGTGGCACGGCATGCTGGCAGTAGGAAAAATGAGAATGGTATAGGCTTGAAATTTCCCACTTTTCAGGTTCAGTTACCAATTTAGGACACAAAGTTACAGAAACTAAGGAAGGGATGGAAATGCAGCTTGGCAGGGTAAAAGCAGCACTAATGATTCCCTGCTGTACCACCTTCTAACACTGATACTTAGTTTCATAAGCATCTTATAGTATAAAGCTTGACTGCCACTTTCTGTTTAATGTCCACTGTTCCCTTCTGCTCCATTACATAATTCCCTGGGGCTTCCCTGTTCACCCCGTGGTCTGTGTTATTAAAGCAATGTCTTACGGTGGCCCATCATACTGTTCATCATACTAAAGAGTGCTGGATGTTCTTGAGATACACGAGTCCCACATCGTTTCATTCAGATTGTAAATTGCCCCACATTAATAATCCTGCCAGCAGCATATGATCCACTTTCCATCATAACCCTTCAGGACAGCGATGTGATGGACTAGTAATATCAACATATCTCTACAAACAATTCCCGAATCATCTACACAGCTTCTTCTCTAGGAAGCAAAAATTTGATAATTCAATGGCATCATTACAAAATAACCTGTTTAGGGTATCCCCAACCTGCATTCACAAATTCTTGGCATCAAAACACAACCTTGAGATTTGGTCCTGAAACCAAAGGACACATTAATTTAAATGGTTTATGTGGTTGCAAAAATAGTTGCATTTTGGTATTACTTTAGAAGGACTTCAGCCGCAGAGAATGCAGATGTATTACAAAAATCATAGGATTCTGCACTCTTACTCAGAACTTCACCACTGCATCACATAGTTTCTCGTTTCTTCATCTGATTGTTTTTCCCCATTCATGCACCCTTTCTTAAGTTACATGTGAAAATGGTCTATGCACAGAGTGCCTTTCATGGCTTCATTTTATTAAAAGACAGCCGCCTTTATAACAAAAAAATGAGGACAAGAAGCAGGCTTTAGCTACGTGAAACAGTGCAGCACAAAAGTAGTAAAACATCAGATTTCAGACAGTACAAACTTTACCAAACACGTTTGAAACGTCATTGAGATTGCCATATCCAGGTTAATTAAATAGTACTCACAAAGCTACACTGGCTGAAGAAGGAGATTTAGCAGTACTCCAATGGACACATGGTGGAAAGCTACATGATTGGTCTAGTGCTGAGAATACTCTATGCATATGTGTTACAGGCAGCTTACCTCATACACACAGCACTGAACGATAGCAACAAGTGTCAGCAGTACCGCATGTAGACTGAAGAACACATCGTTAGCATCTACAGGGTTTACTCCATTTGGATTCTGCTGCAAAAACTCATCCTGGAAAAAGAAAGCCCAGAGTTACAATGCTGGAAATTAAAAAGTACGAAGGTGTAAAACTGCATCAGGACCAAAGTGCGGTCTTACCTTAATATAAGGCACCCAAAAGAGTCCAACGTTAAATACGCTGTATGCAATAAAGCCAGTGAGATTTAGTGCCAGAAAATCAAAACTAAGTCCCACCACACTGAAAAAGGAAGAGAAAAAGTTATATATAGCTAAACTTGCTACTTCAAATAAAATATAAATCGGGTCTGCATTTCGCTACCTTAACATCTTTGTACAAACTTAGATGACTTGGAAATACCCTGTTACATTCACTAAAAATATATGTAGCTAAAAATGCTACCTTTTTTCAGAGCTGCACACACCAAAAGTAACTACCCACCCTACTCATTATTACGCTGTCAATAAAAAGATGCTCAACTGAGTCTGAATTTTGAAAAATGAATTCGAAGTCACATCAAGCTTTTATAAATGTGGTCTTCAGTCTACTACCAGAGCTCTTTTCTAACCCTCCCTTTAATACCAGTAAATCATTTTTATAAAACTTCTCTCATTAAGACTTGTCAGTTGCATCATGTCTGCATGCAGTACCTTTTCCTTCTCCAGTTCTCAATGACTTGTGGGTAGAAGGAGATGGACCACGCCAGGAAATATATCCAGCCAATCACTTGGTTTACAATGTCCAGGGCAATGCTGTGAATCACCAAAAATCGGATTCTTGTCAGTTTGCTGAAATAAGTGGCAGAATGAATATGAATGTTAGACAAAGAAAATCACAGGGTTCAATGCATGAAATTTCAGACCTTACTCTAATGCACAAACTGTTGTATGCAATGCAAGGTGCTCTATACACATTAAGCTGGACAGTATGTGCATTATTTCTTTAAACAAGCAAAGTTAATTAACATGTCTATAAATGCTTTTTTCTCTATAAAATCTTTGAATGGCTATGATATGGAATGTTTTGTATGGCCATGATATGGAATGTGACCTTCCTTCCATGCTCCGTGGGCAAATTCTTTTAATTCACTAGCATTCTGAGGATGGCGAGATACGTTACATTACTTTTTTCTTCAGAATGAATGCACGACAGGCTTCATCCAAAAATTTTTAACACAACTAGCTTCTAAAAACAGAATAAATATTAATTATACATATATTCACACAGTTTGCTTCTTCTTCCTCAAAAGAGTAACAGAAATGAAATTCCCTCATTTGTAAGGACTGCTGATACAGTGCAACGTGAGTGTATGAAGAGCACAACAACACAACACGTATTAACTGACTAGCTGCATGAGAAGCACTAAAATAACACTTCATAGGTTTTAGTTGTAATCAATATGAAAAAATGCTGCAGGCATCATAAAGCATTAAAAAATAGTCATTTTAAATGAATTATAAACTATCAACTAAACATTTACTACATCATGGGTTTAAAACCGAACATCAAGCAATCTCATTCAAATGACTTAGTAAAATATATGCAATGTAGTCTAGAATGAATCGACTTCCGGTTGTTGAAGAAACCTGCATAATACAAACTGCAACAAAGAACTTTGGGCATGTATGGCTACTTTTCCATACTAGGAAACCATGTAGGACAGCCTTGTTAAAAGGTTATGGCCTTACAGGTCCAGGGGAGTGATCATCCCCCCTCTCATCAGGCATATCATTTAAGTATAATGTCCCCTTTGGCATTAACCTCTCCAAACATCATACACAGCTAAAATGCCCACAATGCCCTCTTACTAAGAAAATCAAAGGACTAAATAACAAATACTACGCAGAATTTCTCAAAGCCTTATCCTCTCTTCTCAGTATCATGCAGACTTACTGAGGGGTGGTCTCTGCCTCGTTTACAAGGCCTCAAGTACATCTCTCTCTTATCAGACTTGCTGCACATTTGCAAGATGCACAGTCAAGAGATCTAAATCTTTTTCAATATATAGAACATGTTGGAAGGACAGATATGCATCACAGAGAATACCACCTCATTGGTATAGCCTTCCTCTCCTCATAAAGCAAAATACTTCTCATGCACTATGTAAATGTAATCTGGACGTGTGGATGGGTAACTGCAAATTAAACCCTGGCTTAGACGATTGTCCCTCACAGATAGGGACAACACAAATGTTCTGTACATCTCTGGGTTATTCATACATAAAATATAAGGGATAAAACTTCATGGGATTGGTTGGTTAGCCTTCTAAAGATCTGCATGGATAAACAGCCTATTAAGAACCTATGAACACAAACATGCTCTCAAAGTGCATCAGGTCACATAATATCTAGTTCTGTATTTTGAAACGTACAACAACTGAATAAAAACATGAACAGTTTGAAAAATAAAAGCACAGGCTTTCTTTTTTGCAGTCCCAGATTTAAAAAAAAAAAGAAGTAACCTAACAGTGCAAAAAGACAAAGTTTTAGGAAAGGGGCACCACATTATTCAAGTGGGCTACAATTAACAGTGTGATTGCTCTAACCCCAGCCCTGCATTTTACTTTTCCAAAAATCCCTTACTTACCAGTATAACTTACTCATGGCAAGTAAGGACCCACACACACCACCACACATCCACAGTGTTAAAAATATCACCTTATCTAGCCTAAATGCAGAAACACTAACAGAACCACATTCAAAAACATTCACTCACACACACACACACACACACACACACACCCTTATTCTAACCTTAACTGGTGGACCTCGCCTTTACCTTTACGCAAGTACAGATCACACACTACAAAAACAGGCAACAAGCAGTTGTTCAATGTCTCCTGATGCTGACAAATGAAATGTTCAAATTTTAAGTGCTACCAGTATGCCCTGTCAACAACATACACATTTGACAAAGTATAAAGACACCCATGTTATATTATGCATGCCTGTGTGCAATTTTATATACACACAAAA